>NC_135823.1:13582818-13700372 GCF_964213995.1 Mustelus asterias
CGTCAAGGCTGGAGGAATGCTATCTGATGCCCCCTTGATTGATTGTAATGAGTCCATGCATCCAAAAGGATGAGGGTTGAGCTTTGCCCTGTAATTATTGTGGGAAGTTTCCAGAACTGTAGCCAAATTGCAAGTCATGTGACCTGTAGCAGCCATTTTGTTTAGTCCAACAAAGCCCATTTTTTAATAAGCAGAAAATAAAGTTTGATTTGAGCAGCTCATGAGAGCTTCAGTCAACACCCTTGGTGCTTTAACCTCAGATAGATTGATGGCACTGGCTCTAAAAATGGGGAAATCTCACATTCCGTCCTCTTGGGCAGGCTCGAGTTTAGGATTGTGGATAATAACTCCCACGCTGGTTTGAGATTATTTGGAACTGGCATCACAACTCTTTCTCTGCTTCAAAAATGTATCGAACGTCGCTGTGCTTTTCCTCTCAACCAGCTGTAATCCCTTCTGTAGAAACAAGAGGACAAGTAAGAATGCAAACCATTGAAAGACACTGCTTCCTTTAACAAAGTATTCCAAGCTCCCCTGCTACAGCTGAGAGTTTTTTCTCCTCCCTTTGTTGGTGTAGACTTGATTGTCTGAAGGGCCTCTTCTGTACTGTCTGACTCGAGGGACTGAAGGGCCTAGAATCATACAGTCCAACAGTGCAGAAGGAGACCATTCGGCCCATCGCGTCTGCACTGACCACAATCCCACCCAGGCTCTATCCATATAACTCCATGAATTTAACCTAACTAGTCCCCCAGACACTAAGCGGCAATTTAACATGGCCAATCCACCTAACCAGCACGTCTTTCGGGCTGTGGGAGGAAACCGGAGCACCCGAAGGAAACCCACATAGACACGGAGAGAACGTGCAAACTTTACACACACAGTGGCCCAAGCTGGGAATCGAACCCGGGTCCCTGGCGCTGTGAGGTTATAGTGCTAACCTCTGTGCCACTGTACCACCCCACCATCTGACTCGATTGGCTGAAGGGCCTCTTCTGTCCTGTAGGACTCTAACTATCCTCAAGAGGCCATGGGCAAAAAGGGTAAGAAAAATTAACCAGTCAAATGAAGGGTCCAACCTATTTTCTGGAGTTTAACATGCGATTTAGTTCATTAAGCGCCTTCATTTAAATGATGTGTTCAGTAAAATCATTTAAGTTGTCTGATGCAGATTGCACACTCATTCAGTCTAATATACAAAATGACTCTGTTTAAATCAGAAATTTATCATAGGAGTGTGAAATTAAATTTACAGGCAGATGTAGGACAA
Source organism: Mustelus asterias (assembly GCF_964213995.1). NCBI lineage: Eukaryota > Metazoa > Chordata > Chondrichthyes > Carcharhiniformes > Triakidae > Mustelus > Mustelus asterias. Next base: position 13,584,089 of record NC_135823.1, read on the forward strand.
ACTTTTACGACCCTGCTGCCAGTGAGATTTTCCACTCTCAATGCATTTTCCAGACCCACCCCTGTGGTCTTAGCTCCTTAATTCCATGGGTCAATACAAAAATCTAATATGGGTGGCACAGTGGTTAGCACTGCTGCCTCACAGCTCCAGGGACCTGGGTTCAATTCCCGGCTTGGGTCACTGTGTGTTTAAATTTAAATGTGGATTACAGGGTCAAAGGTAGGATTCTGAAGACTGTGGAGGAACAGAGAGATCTTGGGGTCCATATCCACAGATCTCTGAAGGTTGCCACTCAAGTGGATAGAGCTGTGAAGAAGGCCTATAGTGTGTTAGCTTTTATTGTAAGAAGTTTAACAACACCAGGTTAAAGTCCAACAGGTTTATTTGGTAGCAAAAGCCACACAAGCTTTCGAGGCTCTGAGCCCCTTCTTCAGGTGAGTGGGAATTCCCACTCACCTGAAGAAGGGGCTCAGAGCCTCGAAAGCTTGTGTGGCTTTTGCTACCAAATAAACCTGTTGGACTTTAACCTGGTGTTGTTAAACTTCTTACTGTGTTTACCCCAGTCCAACGCCGGCATCTCCACATCTTAGCTTTTATTAACAGGGGGTTGGAGTTTCAGAGCCGTGGGGTTATGTTGCAACTGTACAGGGCCTTGGTGAGACTACATTTGGAATATTGTGTGCAGTTCTGGTCACCTCACCATAAGAAGGATGTGGAAGCGCTGGAAAGAGTGCAAAGGAGATTTACCAGGATGCTGCCTGGTTTGGAGGGTAGGTCTTATGAGGAAAGGTTGAGGGAGCTAGGGCTGTTCTCTCTGGAGCAGAGGAGGTTGAGGGGAGACTTAATAGAGGTTTATAAAATGATGAAGGGGATAGATAGAGTGAACGTTCAAAGACTATTTCCTCGGGTGGATGGAGCTATTACAAGGGGGCATAACTATAGGGTTCATGGTGGGAGATATGGGAAGGATGTCCGAGGTAGGTTCTTTACTCAGAGAGTGGTTGGGGTGTGGACTGGACTGCCTGCAGTGATAGTGGAGTCAGACACTTTAGGAACATTTAAGCAGTTATTGGATAGGCACATGGAGCACACCAGGATGATAGGGAGTGGGATAGCTTGATCGTGGTTTCAGATAAAGCTCGGCACAACAACGTGGGCCGAGGGGCCTGTTCTGTGCTGTTCTATGTTCTATGTTCTATGTGTAAAGTTTGCACGTTCTCCCAGAGTCTGCGTGGGTTTCCTCCGGGTGCTCCAGTTTCCTCCCACAGTCCAAAGCTGTGCGGGTTAGGTGGATTGGCCATGCTAAATTGCCCCTTAGTGTCTCGGGATGTGTGGGTTTGAGGGATTAGTGGGGTAAATAGTTAAGGTACGGTGATAGGGCCTGGGTGGGATTGTTATCGGTGCAGACTTGATGGGCCAAATGGCCTATGCAGGGATTCTATGTTTCTATAAGCCACTCCCATAGCTAAAAGAGACAAGTCAGACTGTGTAATGGAGAACTGATTGGAAGGAAACGGCCACTTAAACACCACCGCCTCATTGAATATCAGTTTATAATATTATAAGATTTATGTACTGAAACTTTTGATTTTTGCCTCAATACATGAATTTTGAACATCAAAAGATTTCAGTTGCAATTCTGAAGATAGATCTAGTGAAATGTGAGAGGATGCTGATGCGAATAAGTGAAATCAATGAGAAATCTAATAGTCCTCATTAGCAACAGATTATTTTATCACTTGCAGAAGCAGAAATTGGAATTATCAGTCAGGCTCTTCATTTGTCTTTGATCAAGGCATACTCCTCCATTTCTCTCTTTTGTTACTTTTCTTTACAGTCTCATTCACTTTCTAAACATCTTCCAATTAACCTAATAATGTCAATGTCCTCCTCTTACCATATCTTTGAAAAGCCTTCAATACAGAACTATTTGCTTATGGATTTGTCCTGATGCATTGACGATCCATATGGATTTGCACTGATCTCCGATTAGGAATTATCCCGTAAAATTCATTGTTTTGAAGTCTAGGGTTTGAGAGAAAAAAACTACAAATTAAAAAGCTAATAAAGCAATACAAATCACCGAAGTGGGCATTAATTTTGTATCTTTAGTGATAGTTCAGTTACTCCATAATGTAGTTTGTGCAAGTCTCAATGTACTCTCTTATTTATCTCCATGCAATTTAATCAATTCACTACAAGAGTTTACAACTTGTTCCAAGCAGGCAACTGAAGCAAATTGAAATGGGCAATAAATTATACCAGTGAACCCAAACCACGAATCTGTGTTGAGTAATATGCATGCAGCAGAACTTAATCCCTTCTCATTGCTGCCGAGTCATCTTCAAACTTTATTGGGTGAGAGGCAAAGCATGTTCCACAACAGCCTGTAATCCTTCAAGTGAAACTGCAGAACGGGGAAGCGACTTGATATGCATCCCAAACTCAGTCTCATATCAACACAAAATGCTGCGGATGCTGGAATCTGAAACAAAAACAGAAGAAATGCTGGAAAACCTCAGCAGGTCTGACAGCATGCGTGGGGAGAGAGTAGAACCAACATTTCAAGTTTACATGACCCTTCGTCAGAGCTCTGGCGAAAGGGTCACCCAGACTCACAACGTTGGCTCTATTCTCTCTCCACAGATGCTGTCAGACCTGCTGAGATTTTCCAGAATTTTTCTGTTCCAATTTCAGTCTTATTAACTTTGTATGGGAAGGCACTGCTATAAATGTCTTGTATTCATTGTGCAATCTTGTATGGATATATTGTAATGGTGGCACAGTGGTTAGCACTGCTGCTTCACAGTGCCAGGGGCCCACCCTTTGATGTGGAGTTTGCATGTTCTCCCTCTGTTTCCTCCCACAGTCAAAGTTATGTAAGTTAGGTGGAGAGTTGACGGAGAAAGGGTTCGGGTGGGCGGGTGTGGGGGGAGGGAGGGAGGGGGGGGGTGTGGGGGGGTGGTGGAGGTGGGGGGGGCATTGGGCCTGGGTAAGATACTTTTTTGTGGAGTCGGTGCGGAGTCAATGGGCTGAAGCATTATAGGGATTCGATGGATCTAACTGACGTTGCCAATGGTTTTGCACAGACTTTGCTTACTGCAGGAATGGGATCTCTTTTCTGAATAATGAAACCTTGTCCTCAGGCAAGGAAAGAAATTGGAAAAGAGAAAATTTGCTAGACCAGGTCATAATCACAATTATAACTTGCCTTACCATCAGGAGCACTGTATTCTTTTAAATCTTGCATGTATGGAAAATATGGATGGATGTTGTGTGCTGGCTGGTGTGGCACATATTTAGTTCTCTAATGGACTCAATTGTATTCGATGCTATTGGTCTGCAACCCTTGATGGGGAAAGAGTCCTGTTTTGGTTATCTCGTGAAAGTATGAAAAGAACCCATGCTGGTAATCTTTTTTTTCTGAATGTAAAATCCAACAAGACATCCTTTGGCATGCCCAGTGTGATTCTGTTGGTTTAGACAGTGTCTCTACTGCCCCTTAATTCAAGCACTGGGTGATTGGGATCCATATATAATACTGCACAATGGTTAGCACTGCTGTCTCACAGTGCCAGGGACCCGGGTTCGATTCCCAGCCTCGGGTCACTGTCTGTGCAGAGTCTGCATGTTCTCCCCGTGTCTGCCTGGGTTTCCTCCAGCTGCCCCAACTTCCTCCCACTGTCCTAAAGGCGTGCTGGCTAGGTGCATTGGCCATGCTAAACTGCCCTTCAGGGTAACCGAAGTGTGGTGACTAGAGGATTTTCACAGTAACTTCATTGCAGTGTTGATGAAAGCCTACTTGTGATTGATGAATAAAGTTTACACTTCAGTAAGGTGGCCTTTTTGGTAATGTCCTGCAAACAAGACATGGTCAAGATTGAGTTCCAGGGGATAATGAAGAATCATCATGAGCAGAGCCTAATGCGTTGGCCAATATTTCTCCAAGGCAAATGAGATATCAATAATTTGCTTTCATTACGTTTTTGATTTCAAAAAAATCAACTGACAAAAGAAATCAATTTGAAACTGAACCATATACTTTTCAGTATAATAAGTGTGAGGGTTTCTCATTCAGAATGGAGAAAAGCTGATCTTACTTAGGATCCCTACAGAGCAGGAGAAGGCCATTCGGCCCATTGAGCCAACATCAATCCCACCCAAGCACTGCGCCCCTTAACCCCATATATTTACCCTCCTGATCCCCATGACACTAAGGCATGGCCAATCAACCTAACCCACACATCTTTGGAGTGTGGGAGGAAACTGGAGCACCCGGAGAGGGAATACATTGAACCATAGCTGTTGAAATGTGACAAACTGGTTCTTAGAAAGACATTTAGAATATTTAAGTTTCAATGAAATAGGAAGAACGGGATGCTATTTAATCGCAAGGCTAACAAACATTGACTTCTCAGACCATCTCAGCAGCAAGATAGAACAAAATAATTAATAGCAATTTCATTAATCAGTGATTCTGTTGAAATTTGCATTGGTCACATTTGTGTTTCTAATACTTTGATGCACACATTGAATGAGTGTTTTTACTTCCAGTTTAGGGTAAGGACAGTAAAGGGAGGTGGTTTCTCAGGGGAATGGGGTGAGAACCATGTCCGTGTTAGCCTGAGTGGCTCAGCTGCACTGGGGGAGGAATAAAGAGCAGGAGAGCAATAGTGACTATCATAAGGGGAACAGACAGGTGTTTCTGTGTCTGAGGTGGCATCAGGTTGGTACATTGCCTGCCTGGTGCCAGGGTCAAGGATGTCTCGGAGCGGCTGCAGGACATTCTGAAAGGAGTGGATGAACAGCAGGAGGTTAAGGTCCATGCTGGTACCAATGGCATAGGTACAAAGAGATGAACAGCTCCTGAGAGCAGAATATAGGGAGCTCGGAAACAAATTAAAAAGCATGATCACAAAGGTCGTAATTTTCAGATTACTCCCAGTGCCACATGCTAGCAAGAAAATAGGTCAGGTGAATGTGTGGCTGGAGATGGTGTAGGGGGGAGGAATTAGATTCCTGAGGGATTGGGACTGGTCCTGGGGAAGATGGGACAGGTTGCACCTCAGCAGGTCCTTGCAAGGAGTATTCACTTGTACTGTGGGGGGGGGCGGGGGGGGGCATTTTAAACTAGAGTGGGAAGCTGAGCGGGGAAACATGAGAGAGGGAAAGAAAGATACTCCTGTTTCTTCTGCCCATCAGCAAAAGGGCCACAGTACAAAAATACTGTGTAAAACTATATCTGAATGCACAGAGCATTCACAATAAGGTAGACAAATTAACCATGCAAATTGGTATACACGGATATGATATGCTTGCGATTATGGAGACATGGCTGCAGGGTGACCAAGGCTGGGGACTGAATATACAAGGGTGCTCGATATTTAGGAAGGGCAGGCACAAAGGGTGAGGAGATGAGCTGGTGCTGTTAGTTAAGGATGAAATCGTGAGAGGATATTGGCTCAAAATCTAGATGTAGAGTCAGTCTGGGAGGAGCTAAGAAGCAACAAAGGATTGGAAAACTTTAGCAGGATTGGTGGGAGTTGTCTATAGGCCTCCAAACAGTAGTGGTAAGATGGGGAATGGCACTAAACAGGAAATTAGAGATACCTGTAACTGTAATCATGAGTGACTTTAATCTACATATAGACTGGGCAACTCAAATTAGCATTAATACTGTGGCAGATGAATTCCTGGAATGTGAATGAGATGGGCTTTTTAAACCAATATGTCAAGGAACCAACCAGGTAATATGCCATCCTAGATTTGGTATTGTGCAATGAGAAGGGCAAAGTGACCGTGAGATAGAATTCTCCATTAGGATAGAAAGTGAAGAAGTCCAATCTGAAACGAGGGTCCTAAATCTAAAGAAAGCCAACTCACTCCTTCATGTTTTCTTAGTTTCCTAAGAGGGATTGGGCAACTTCATCCAAAGGCATGACGGTGGATAGGGAATGGCTAATATTTAAGGAATGAATGTGGTCCAACCATGGCTTACAAAAGAAATTTAGGATTGTATTAGATCCAAAGAGGGCTAGAATCATAGAATCCCTACAATGCAGAAGGAGGCCATTCGGCCCATCGAGTCTGCACCGACCACAATCCCACCCAGGGATTGTAACCCCACATATTTACCCTGCTTATCCCCTGATAGGGTCAATTTAGCATGGCCAATCAACCTAACCTGCACATCTTTGGAGCTGCTGGAGAAAGTGGCACACCTGAGGGTTGGGAACAGTTTAGAATTCAGCAAAGGAGAACATAAAAGCTTCTAAAAGATTGTGAAGACAAATGTAGGCCCCTGATGGTCCAAAATGGAAGAATTTATAATAGAGAACAAGGAAATGGCAGAGCGATTAAACAAGTATTTTAGTTCTCTCTTTGTGGATGAAGACACAAATAACTTCCAGGAATGCTAATGAATCCAGTGCGAGTTTCAGCATGAGACTCATTGTTACAAGTCTCAACTGCACTCTGTAGTGTCTGCACTGTTATCACCCGCCATCTCCTGAGGGGGTACGCCTTGTCTCCAAGGAGCCATCCCTCCTGCCGCTGCTCTCTCTCAAAGACCGCTGGGCTCTGAGGGCGGCCAAGGATGTAGACGCTTCCCCGGAAACTGGGCACACACATGGTCTCAGATGATCTGGGCACCCAGCCCATGTGGCACCAACTCCTGTACTACCTGGCACAGGTGGGTGACCGTCCCTCAGGCAATCTGCAGGCTCCATCTGTACTGGCTCTTGGGCATCTGCAGTTAACTCGCCTGCCATCAATAAACCAATGCCCAGTCGTGATGACTCTGTGGTGCAGCCCCTGGCAACTCCACAGCCCTGCTACCCCTTCCTCAGCCATACATTGACGCTGGCATCGTTTCTCCTACCCCACAGCCAATACGATCAATGCCAACTCCATCAGGCTCCATAATTGTATAAATCCAATAACTGAAATGGAGGAAGCAGGATGGGGAGTCCAGTGATTGCCCTGACCCATTGCCCAATCAAGGCAAGGGACATACCATAATGTGTGTCAATGAATAGAGGGCTCATTGTGGAAAGGTTTAACGCATGAGCACCAATCAGTGGTGGATTCATCCAACACACTACTGTGCAAAGAGGCTTCAAGTTGAGTGAGGGGAAATGAGAAGTTACCTCCTTCAGTAGGAAAAACAATGGCAGAGTATTATTTGAATGGTGATAGATTGGGGAGTGTTGACGTACAAAGGACTTGGGTGTCCCAGTACACCAGTCACAAAGCAAGTACAGCAGGCACAGCAAGCAGTTAGGAAGGCAAATGGTATGTTGGTCTTCATTGAGTACAAGAGCAAGGATGTCTTACTCTTGTTTTGGGGACGGCACAGTAGCACAGTGGTAAGCACAGCTGCCTTACAGTGCCAGAGACCCGGGTTCAATTCCAGCCTCGGGTCACTGTCTGGGTGGAGTTTGCACGTTGTCTGTGTGGGTTTCCTTCGGGTGCTCCAGTTTCCTCATACAATCCAAAGATGTGTAGGTTAGGTTGATTGGCCATACTAAATTGACCCTCGTGTCAGGGGGATTAGCAGGGTAAGTATGTGGGGTTACAGGGTCTGGGTGGGATTGTCTTTGGTGCAGACTCAATGGGCCAAATGGTCTCCTTCTGCACTGTAGAGATTCTATGTTTACTGCAGCTGTACAGGGCCTTGGTGAGACCGTACCTGGAGTATTGTGCATAATTTTGGTCTCCTTATCTAACAATATCCTTGCCACTGAGGGAGTACAGTGAAAGTTCATCAGACTGATTCCTAGGATGGCAGGATTGTTATTGAATAGTGGAGCTTGTTCAAAGGGCGAAATGGCCTAGTCCTGTTTCTGAGACATTTGCTGAATAATTTTGTATTGCGGCAAGTTTGAAATGGTTAAATGTGAGTTTCTAAGGTTTATTTATTAGTCACAAGTAGGCTTACATTAACACTGCAATGAAGTTACTGTGAAAATCCCTTAGTCGCCACACTCTGGCGCCTGTTCAGGAGGTCAAAACCTGGAGGAATCTCATGTGATCTAATTTGATTTGATTTATAATTGTCACATGTATTAACATACAGTGAAAAGTATTGTTTCTTGCACGCTATACAGAAAAAACATACCGTTCATAGAGAAGGAAACAAGAGAGTGCAGAATGTAGTGTTACAGTCATAGCTAGGGTGTAGAGAAAATTCAACTTAATGCAAGGTAAGTCCATTCAGAAGTCTGACAGCAGCAGGGAAGAAGCTGTTCTTGAGTCAGTTGGTACGTGACCTCAGACTTTTGTATCTTTTTCCCGAAGGAAGAAGGTGGAAGAGAGAATGTCCAGGGTGCGTGGGGTCCTTAATTATGTTGGGCTGCTTTGCCAAGGCAGCAGGAAGTGTAGACAAAGTCAATGGATGGGAGGCTGGTTTGCGTGATGGATTGGGCTACATTCACGACGTTTTGTAGTTCCTTGCGGTCTTGGGCAGAGCAGGAGCCATACCAAGCTGTGATACAACCAGGAAGAATGCTTTCTATGGTGCATCTGTAAAAGTTGCTGAGAGTCGTAGCTGATATGCCAAATTTCCTTAGTCTTCTGAGAAAGTAGAAGCGTTGGTGGGCTTTCTTAACTATAGTGTCGGCATGGGGAGACCAGGACAGGTTGTTGGTGATCTGGTAATCTAAAAACTTGAAACTCTCGACCCTTTCTACTTCGTCCCCATTGATGTAGTCAGGGGCATGTTCTCCTTTATGCTTCCTGAAGTCGATGACAATCTCCTTCGTTTTGTTGACATTGAGGGAGAGATTATTGTTGCCGCACCAGTTCACCAGATTCTCTATCTCATTCCTGTACTCTGTCTCATCATTGTTTGAGATCTGACCCTGTGTAAATATTCATTCCAGATTGGGAAACAAATTAACATCATTGTGGGTGGGTAAACTGTAAAGAGTTGTAATGTTTGTTCTCTGGAGAATAAACATTGACTGGTTAGCTAAGTAGTCTTGTAATGTCTATATATTTCTGTGTCAGTCCAACAGGTTTATTTCGTAGCTCGAACTTTCAGAGTGCTGCTCCTTCATCAGACTCACCTGATGAAGGGGCAGCGCTCCGAAAGCTCGTGCTACCAAATAAACCTGTTGGACTTTAAACCTGGTATTGTGAGACTTCATACTGTGCCCACCCCAGTCCAACGCCGGCATCGCCACATTATTTCTGTGTAGTTCTGTCACCTAAATCAAGAAATAAGGCAGAGCCAAATGCTCCTTCCTTACACAAACTTTACATTTCCTGAAATCTTCCTGATGGCATTTGTATGCAGATGACTTCATCATTCAGCAAGTGGATCTCTTCATCCAGAATGAATTTCTGCTCCTGCAAAGATACATGAGGCAGAAATATGAAATTGAAACTGAACGGCAGAAATGTATTTTCCTTCAACAAAAGATGGGATTGTTCTGAGGGAAATGAAACTCGAATGAATCTTGAGAACGTTTTTACGCACCTTAATTTTAAGACAGATGTATTTTGTCCTCTCACGCAGCTAGAATAATGAATGGTCATTTCAGAACCGTGTCAAGTCGCGTCTATTAAAGTTTGTCACCTCATTTTTTAAATATATTTCAATATGATGTAATGGAGTTTAAATCACACACCTCCTGAAAAAGGATACAAGGGGACTGACTTGTTCCTGGTCAATGCAATGCAGGCAACACGTTGGGGTATATGATTGCTGTCTGTAGCCAGTGCTACCCACACTGTTCATTAGATAGACCCACTTAAAGGGTCAGTACATTGTGGTTGCAGGAAGTGGTGCAATTGGAAGAGAGAGGGCCAATATTTTTATTTTTAAAAAATTTATTTAGTGTCACATTAACACTGCAATGAAGTTACTGTGAAAATCCCCTTGTCGCCATGTTCCCTCGCCGGCTCGGGTACACTGAGGGAGAATTTAGCATGGCCAATGCACCTAACCAGCATGTCTTTCGGACTGTGGGAGGAAACTGAAACACTCAGAGGAAACCCACACAGACACGGGGAGAACGTGCAGACTCCGCACAGACAGTGACCCAAGCCGGGAATCAAACTCAGGTCCCTGGCGCTGTGAGGCACGAAATGAGTTGGAGCCACCCAAAGTTTCCGATATTAAATCAGTATTTTAGGGGCTTCCAATGCAGCGTCATTACCCAATGGAATTTGAAACTCCCTAAGCAAGTCACATGTCGGTGCATGGGGATTTCTGATAGGCCCTCCCCACCCCCCTAGTGCCTCCTCTCAGGTACCTCCAGGGTACAACCCCACCCACAGGGGACTGAATTTCCGGGCTTTTGTTTAGTCAAACCAACATTACACATCAACTGGCACCAGGATCTGTCGATTCTGCAGACTGGCAGCTCATGCCAAGCCCCTTTACCAGGATGACATCTGGCACTCCTCCTGCCAGATGTGTGCACACATTTTCCAAGCATCAGGGGGACATTTAGTGCTGAGAAAATGTGTGCTGCTCATCCCAGATGCACATTATTGTGTTCAGGAGCAAGAAATCCTTTTGAAGCAATCTCCCCACAGGCTGTTTGTATCTCTATTGGTGCAGTAAATTCTGGCACCGTGATGGGTATCTGTCATAGATTTCTGACTCTACTATCTACCACGCCCCATAGTTCACCATCCACTAACTGCAGCACCAAGGTTGTCATGCACAAAGGCTGTGTCATCACCAATCTGGATGACAGTAATCTAAACATTGCGTCCTTCAGTAACTGTACAAAATTAAATGGATAATGATGATGTTACTGGAGTATTTATGAATCATGGGCGCGTAACTTCCAGCTTTCCCAATGTCACATTTGGAAGGGGTATCCTAGAAATTCCTGTGTAAGGGTTTACCTGGCAATTGTCCAGAAGCGCTAACTTCCCTTGGACGATGCGTTGGGCTGGGAACCGTGACAGAAGTGGATTAAATAGCTAACTTTGGATGGTTCTGCCAGATTTACCTTCATAGTTATTCTGAAAGAGTTAGGAGGAAACAAAGCATTTAACCTCAGAGCAACTTTCTAAACATCCAGAGAGCCTCACATGGGACATCCCACAGAAAAACACAACCCACCCCATCACACCATCCCAACGAAGCACACACCCTGACACCGGGCATAGTCCCCTCCCCACTCCCCCTTCCCAGTCTGATGCCCCCTCCCCCACTTTCCCACTACGACTGCCTGAACAGCCACTCCCCAGTCCGGTCGAAGAGCCCCACCACCAGGTCTACCCGTAACAAAGCACAGCACAGGAACAGACCATTGGGCGGCACGGTAGCACAGTGGTTAGCACTGCTGCTTCACAGCTCCAGGGACCTGGGTTCAATTCCTGGCTTGGGTCACTTTCTGTGTGGAGTTTGCATGTTCTCCCCGTGTCTGCGTGGGTTTCCTCCCACAATCCGAAAGACGTGTTGGTTAGGTGCATTGGCCATGCTAAATTCCCCCTCAGTGTACCCGAACAGGCGCCGGAGTGTGGCGACAAGGGGATTTTCACAGTAACTTCATTGCAGTCTTAATGTAAGCCTACTTGTGACACTAATAAATATACTTAAAACGTATGTCCTCTAGTGACTGACATTTCTACCCTGGGACAAAAACTTCGATTATCCATGCCTCTTATAATTTTGTAGACTTCTATCAGGTCACCCCTCAGCCTCCGACATTCAAGTAGAAACAAACCAAGTTTGTCTGATCTCTCCTCATAGTTAATAGCCTCCAAACCAGTCAACATCCTGGTAAACCTTTTCTGTACCCTCTCCAAAGCCTCCAAAATGTTGAAACATTTCGAAACGTTTTGTGGAAGTGAGTTTTTCTGAAGTGTATTAACTGTTATGTAAACAAATAAGGCAGGCATACATCATCGAGCAAGAATCTCCACAAATAGCATTGGCATAAGTTAATCTATTTTATGGGTTTGGTGGAAGAACTGTGTCAGAGCACTCAAACTACCGACTCTGAACCAGCAGCTAGATAAGTTTCAGTTCAATCTATTGTCCATATGACAACATTATAACTCCAGTTCTGAAATGGGTTTTTCACTCACTTACAACATAGAATCCCTACAGTGCAGAAGGAGGCCATTCGGCCCATCGAGTCTGCACCGACAACAATCCCACCCAGGCCCTATTCCCATAACCCCACATATTTACTCCACTAATCCCTCTAACCTACGCATCCCAGGACACTAAGGGTTAATTTAGCACGGCCAATCAACCTAACCCACACATTTTTGGAATGTGGGAGGAAACTGAAGGAAACCCACACAGACACGGGGAGAACATGCAAACTCCACACAGACAGTGACCCAAGCCAGAGATCGAACCCAGGTCCCTGGAGCTGTGAGGCAGCAATGCTAACCACTGTGCCGCCCACTTCCTTCAATCGGAACAAAGCCTTAAAATTTTTGCAGACTTGGTCATGGCACCATTATGTACTAAACCATTCTTCAATATATGTTTTTGTATGAAGTGTATTTTCTTTGCAATTTTAAGTATAAGATGCTGTAAAATAGCTACCTTCCTCTATCCAAATATTGTGCATAAAACCCATTTCAAAATTGTATCTGCATTAATAATTCACATCTTTGTTGAATCAAAATAAATACAACATTGTGTTTGCAGATTCCTCCAGTAAAGTTTAATTGAAGGTCAAGTTAATATCAATGCACCAAATTCAATGTATTTCCATATAGCTGAGCTGAATATAAATGGTGGGCATTAGCAACACTGACGCACAGGAAATAACATACCTTCTTTTCCAAAAGGTATTTTTCGGTATCAAGGGAAAGTCCCAGACAGTCAAAATTCAAATGTACAAAGTATTATTTTCACTTTGAAATATTGAAATTAAATTGGAATGTTTCTGATGCTGCTGACTGAATATCGAGCAGCTTTGTAAATGCCATTGAGGGAGTAAATAGCTGTTTCTGGATTTGGGTGGGATGATATTCTCAGCAAGCTTTTCACGCCAAGTACCTGAGCTGGATACAAACTCAGCTTCCAGAAATGAAACCTCAGCAAACAAGCCCCCTGCATCACTGTAATAGCGAGCCCCTTTAAGGGGCAAATGCCCTGATGAGCCTTGGTCGCCCCAATGGGGTGGGAGTGTGTCAGAGATTCTGGGTACCAGCAACCTCAGGCACCCTTAGTCGACTTGGGTACAAACTGCACTAGACACCATGCATAATTGATATTAGGCCTTTAATGACTTGTGCACATGGAAAAACAAGCTCACAGTCTTGTAAGTGTTTCTGATGTTACAAACAAACAACTTGGCAATTATAATCAATTACAGCAAATCAGAAACAAGCAATTTTTCTAATCATTCATTTGCATAAATATTCACCAATTATATCCCAGCTCTTCGCCCTTTCTTATTCGATGAAAAACTGATTTTCTGCTAATCCTTCATTTGCATAGCATGTCCCCATATCTTGCCTCTGGTATTTGTTATGGAAAACTCTGATCTTGCTCATCCTCTGATGAAGACTGAAAAACAGAATGTTATGGGGCTTACACAGATGAAGATTAGTCTGTTCATGCTGAATAACAGACACTGACCCCATTCAAAAGGTCTGTAAGCTGATAAACATTTTCCATTACTGTACAGAGAAAGCATGAAACTTTAATTTGAACAATTTAACTTCCACACAATTTAACTTCCACACTGTGAAACTTCAATCTGAACATTTTAACTTCCATAAGTGTGTGAATCCCAGGGCTGAGTGCGGGCTTTAACCATCAAAATCGATTCTCGAGTTGAATGGAGAAGATGCATATTGAAGTGCTCTGTACATGTTTTATGTCAGTTAATAAATTGTTGTTTTTGTTGTTAACCTGGTAGTCGCCAATCATTACAATTCTCGCAATGACCAAATCCCCACAGTCAAATATCTCCAAATCCCACAGGATGTGGAGGATGGTCATTCTTCAACATTAACATCCGGGACGGAATTTTACCGCCCCACACACCACGGGAATCGGAGCAGGCGACGGGCGAACCATGGAAAGGTCCATCGCCATCAAGCGGAATTTTACAGTTTCAGGATGAGCGAGGCCATAAAATCCCATCCTCCAAACTGGGGCACAATTTTATACGATACGTCCTGGACAGATGATTTTCTCTGAACCTGCAAAACCCTTTTTCTAAACTACAGGCGGCACAGTAGCACAGTGGTTAGCAAGGCTGCCTCACAGCACCAGGAACACAGGTTCGATTCCCGGCTTGGGTCACTGCCTGTGTGGAGTCTGCACATCCTCCCCGTGTCTGTGTGGGTTTCCTCCGGGTGCTCCGGTTCCCTCCGACAGTCCAAAAATGTGTGGGTTAGGTGGATTGGCCATGCTAAATTGATCTTTAGTATCAGGGGGACTAGCTAGGGTAAATGCATGGGGTTAGGGCCTGCGTGGGATTGTGGTCGGTGCAGACTAGATGGGCTGAATGGTCTCCTTCTGCACGGTAGGGATAATATGATTCTAATCATTGCAAATTGTATGCGCCTTTAAAAATAGAGGTTGGAATTCTCCCATCCTGCCCACCACTGGAATTTTAGCGGCGGGTCGCGGAGAATGTGAAACCCCATTGACGGTCCGGTGGGAATTTCCGGCTTTTAGACCAGCACGGCCTGAGAATTCCACCCAGAATGTTTTAATTGATGTTACTCTAGAATATTTTAAACAGCTTTTCTTGAAATAAATTATTGCAAGGGGCCAGTTGGTCAGAATTATGGATTTGTCACAGCTGCTTTTGATTAATGAACAGGGACAGCTGGGAAATTAATCTTTAATCATCGAATTTCCTGACCTTTAAAGTTAATAGGAACTATCAAAGTGGTTTCACTAAAACTATTCATTTGCAACTTGCCAGTTGGAAAAATAGCGGATTCAGCAATGTTTTAGAACATAGAACATAGAACATAGAAAGCCACAGCACAAACAGGCCCTTCGGCCCACAAGTTGCGCCGATCATACCCCTACCTCTAGGCCTATCTATAGCCCTCAATCCCATTAAATCCCATGTACTCATCCAGAAGTCTCTTAAAAGACCCCAACGAGTTTGCCTCCACCACCACCGACGTCAGCCGATTCCACTCACCCACCAACCTCTGAGTGAAAAACTTACCCCTGACATCTCCTCTGTACCTACCCCCCAGCACCTTAAACCTGTGTCCTCTCGTAGCAACCATTTCAGCCCTTGGAAATAGCCTCTGAGAGTCTACCCTATCCAGACCTCTCAACATCTTGTAAACCTCTATCAGGTCACCTCTCATCCTTCGTCTCTCCAGGGAGAAGAGACCAAGCTCCCTCAACCTATCCTCATAAGGCATGCCCCCCAATCCAGGCAACATCCTTGTAAATCTCCTCTGCACCCTTTCAATGGCTTCAACATCTTTCCTGTAATGAGGTGACCAGAACTGCGCGCAATACTCCAAGTGGGGTCTAACCAGGGTCCTATAAAGCTGCAGCATTATTTCCCGACTCCTAAACTCAATCCCTCGATTAATGAAGGCTAGTACGCCGTACGCCTTCTTGACCGCATCCTCCACCTGCGAGGCCGATTTAAGAGTCCTATGGACCCGGACCCCAAGGTCCTTCTGATCCTCTACACTGCTAAGAATGGTACCCTTCATATTATACTGCTGCTTCATCCCATTGGATCTGCCAAAATGGATCACTACACACTTATCCGGGTTGAAGTCCATCTGCCACTTCTCCGCCTATTTCGCTTTTTCCAAGAGTGATCAGCGATGACTCCTGGGGAATCGGTGGCACCAAATCTCATGAGAATTGGAAAGCAAGGTCCTCACTGGTTTTCCACACCCCTCACTGCTGACACAGTGATTGGCGGGAACCTTGCTTTAATAAATTTAAATATAATTAAAGAGCTTCCCCACCATATATTCCATCCCACTGAATATTCATAACTCGCCAACGCTTACAACAGGCAGCACAATGGTTAGCACTGCTGCCTCACAGCGCCAGGGACCCGGGTTTGATTCCCGGCTTGGTCACTGTTTGTGCGGAGTCTGCACATTCTGCCCATGTCTGCGTGGGTTTCCTCCGGGTGCTCCGGTTTCCTCCCACAAAGGTATGCGGGTTAGGTGGATTGGCCATGTTAAATTGCCCCTTAGTTTCAGGGGGATTAACTAAGGTAAATGCATGGGGTTATGGGGATAAGGCCTGGGTGGGATTGTGGTTGGTGCAGACTCGATGTATTGAATGGCCTCCTGACTGCCCTGGTAACCCCCCCACTCTGCCACCCCCCCAGCAATGTCAACTTGGCAGTGCCAATTGGCACTGCTGGAAATTGTGCCAGGGACAGATCCCCTGAGGACCCCAATTGGGAGCATTCTCCTTATGTGTGAGGGGGTCACCGGTGCTGTTGCGGGGGGGTGGGTGGGGGGGGTGGGGGGGAGAGAGGGGGAGGGGAGGGGAGGGGGGAGGGGGGAGGGGAGGGGGGAGGGGAGGGGGGAGGGGGGAGGGGAGGGGGGAGGGGTCTCCTGATGCTTGTGGAGGGGGGGAAATTGCACCAATTCTTGTGGGGGGTTGTGGCAATGCTTGTGGCGGCGGAAGCTGCCCCATTGCTTGTGCAGGGGTTCCCCAAATCCGGAGGGGTGAGGGAGGGGAGTTTTTTTTAGCGCAGGTCGGGGTGCACTTTAAAGATGGCATCTCAATCAGTGTGGAATTGGTGTTGCCAGCTCTATCAGGTCCCGTCCCGGCAGAGTGAAGCAAAAACCACGCCCCCAGATTCTCTGTGCACTGAGCGCCAGAAAATCTGGAGAGAAAACTCGGCTGTGCAGCTGGAGAGATACACACCAGTTTTCTCACTGAAACAGCAAAATAGCTGCTTCAATATTGCCACAGGAAATATGTAGCTCCATGTTTTTCTGATTGAATATCCACTGGTCTCACTCACCCGTCTCAGCATCAGGACATCAATTCTTGACTGCCTCTACTTTCTCAGGAGATGAAGGAAATTCGACATGTCCACTATGACTTTACAGATGCACCATAGAAAGCATTCTTTCTGGTTGTGTCACAGCTTGTTATGGCTCCTGCTCTGCCCAAGACCGCAAGGAACTACAAAACGTCGTGAATGTAACCCAATCCATCACGCAAACCAGCCACCCATCCATTGACTCTGTCTACACTTCCCGCTGCCTCGGCAAAGCAGCCAGATAATTAAGGACGCCACGCACCGCGGACATTCTCTCTTCCACCTTCTTCCTTCGGGAAAAGATACAAAGGACTGAGGTCACGGACCAACCGACTCGAGAACAGCTTCTTCCCTGCTGCCATCAGACTTTTGAATGGACCTACCTCGCATAAAGTTAATCTTTCTCTACACCATAGCTATGACTCTAACACTACATTCTGCACTCTCTCATTTCCTTCTTTATGAACGGTATGCTTGGTCTGTATAGCACGCAAGAAACAATACTTTTCACTGTATACTAATACATGTGACACTAATAAATCAAATCAAAACCTGCTTCCACTTGACCAAACCTCTAATTTTAACTGTATTTTTCAGAATTATGATAAGGAGGATTAAATCAGAGTTGCACTAACAGAGGACAGGTGGCAGAATGGAATGTAGAGTGATGAACTCACTTCATCAAAGTGACAGAAACTGGGAAGGGGAAGCGTTCTGAAGAAAAATCACGTTGGACTCAAAACTTTAACTCTGTTTCTCTCTCCACAGGTGCTGCCAGACTTGCTGAGTCTAACCAGCATTTTCTGTTTAGTAACAAAAGTTGTATCATCAGTTAGCAATCTAAGCACTTGGATTTGGGGTGGCACGGTGGCACAGTGGTTAGCACTACTGCTTCATAGCGCCAGGGACCCAGGTTCAATTCCCGGCTTGGGTCACTGTCTGTGTGGAGTTTGTATGTTCTCTCAGTGTCTGTGTGGGTTTCTTCCGGGTGCTCCAATTTTGCAAGCCCAGGCAAGTCGTGGGGGTGACAGATAGTGTGACATGAACCCAAGATCCCGGTTGAGGCCATCCTCATGTCTGCGGAACTTGGCTATCAGTCTCTGCTCAGCGATTCCGGTTTCCTCCCACAGTGCAAAGATGTGCCAGGTTCGGTTGATTGGCGATGGTAAATTGTCTCTTGGTGTTAGGGGGATTAGCCGGGTAAATATGTGGGGCTAAGGGGATAGGGCCTGGGTGAGATTGTTGTCAGTGCTGACTCAATGGGCCAAATGGCCTTCTTCTGCACCGTAGGGATTCTATGCTTTAGTGCTATGGGGATAGCTTTGTAAAATAAGAATAAACCAGTATCAAACCTTATGTAGACCACACTTAGACACTGTGTGCAGTTCTGGTCACCAATTTATAAAAGGAGTATAGAGTTACTGGACTGGATGCAGAGAAGATTTACCAGAAATGTGGAGATATGCATTTCATTAAAGAATTGACAGGCTAGAGGCGGGATTCTCCGACCTCGTCCACTGCTGGGATTCTCCAGTCCCGCTGCAGTGAATGGGGTTTTGGCTGAGTGCCAAATCCTAAATTCTCGCTGGCAGCAGGGGTGTGGTGTATGAGACTGGAGAATCCTGCCCCATATCCCTTCTCTCTTGAAACCGTGGATGTGGTGAAAGAAGCAGGTGGAGGTGTGACTGAAAGTGAGGGATTTAAAATGATGAACTGTTTTGACAATGTTTCCTCTGGTGGGGAAGAGCATAGCAAGAAGTCTCACAACATCAGGTTAAAGTCCAACAGGTTTATTTGGTAGCAAAAGCCACTAGGTTTCAGAGCGCTTGCTGCTCCTTCATCAGGTAAGTGGGAATTCTGTTCACAAACAGGGCATATAAAGACACAAACTCAATTTACAAAATAATGGTTGGAATGCAAGTCTTTACAGGTAATCAAGTCTCAAAGGTACAGACAATGTGAGTGGAGAGAGCGTTAAGCACAGGTTAAAGAGATGTGTATTGTCTCCAGCTAGGACAGTTAGTGAGATTTTGCAAGCCCTGGCAAGTCGTGGGGGTTACAGATAGTGTGGCATGAACCCAAGATCCCGGTTGAGGCCATCCTCATGTGCGCGGAACTTGGCTATCAGTTTCTGCTCAGTGATTCTGCATTGTCGTGTGTCGTGAAGGCCGCCTTAGAGAACGCTTACCCGAAGATCAGAGGCTGTATGCCCGTGACGGCTGAAGTGTTCCCCAAAAGGAAGAGAACACTCTTGCCTGGTGATTGTTGAGCGGTGTTCATTCATTCGTTGTCATAGCGTCTGCATGGTCTCCCCAATGCACCATGCCTCGGGACATCCTTTCCTGCAGCGTATCAGGTAGACAACGTTGGCCGAGTCGCAAGAGTGTGTACCTGGTAGATGGTGTTCTCACGTGAGATGATGGCATCCGTGTCGATGATCTGGCACGTCTTGCAGAGGTTGCTGTGGCAGGGCTGTGTGGTGTCATGGTCACTGTTCTCCTGAAGGCTGGGTAGTTTGCTGCGGACAATGGTCTGTTTGAGGTTGTGCGGTTGTTTGAAGGCAAGAAGTGGGGGTGCGGGATGGCCTTGACGAGATGTTCGTCTTCATCGAGGATATGTTGAAGGCTCCGGAGAAGATG
Organism: Mustelus asterias; assembly: GCF_964213995.1. Classification (NCBI taxonomy): domain Eukaryota; kingdom Metazoa; phylum Chordata; class Chondrichthyes; order Carcharhiniformes; family Triakidae; genus Mustelus; species Mustelus asterias. Next base: position 13,603,671 of record NC_135823.1, read on the forward strand.
TTGTAGCTTCTCCACGCCGGGAAAGTTCTGGATGACAAAGGGTACTCTGTCCATTGTGTCCCGTGTTTGTCTTCTGAGAAGGTCGGTGCGGTTTTTCGCTGTGGCGCGTCGGAACTGTCGATCGATGAGTCGAACGCCATATCCTGTTCTTATGAGGGCATCTTTCAGCATCTGTAGGTGTCTGTTGCGATCCTCCTCATCTGAGCAGATCCTATGTATACGGAAGGCTTGTCCGTAGGGGATGGCTTCTTTAACGTGTTTAGGGTGGAAGCTGGAGAAGTGGAGCATCGCGAGGTTATCCGTGGGCTTGCGGTAAAGTGAAGTGCTGAGGTGATCGTCCTTGATGGAGATGCGTGTGTCCAAGAATGCAACCGATTCCAGAGAGTAGTCCATGGTGAGTCTGATGGTGGCATGGAATTTGTTGATGTCATCATATAGTTGTTTCAGTGATTGCTCACCATGACTCCAAAGGAAGAAAATGTCATTGATGTATCTAGTGTATAGCATCGGTTGAAGGTCCTGTGTGGGGAAGAACATAACATCAATACAAGAAATCCCATGGGAATTCCGAATTCACTTCTTTGATTTGATTTATTATTGTCACATGTATTAATATACAGTGAAAAGTATTGTTTCTTGTGCGCTGTACGGACAAAGCATACCGTACATAGAAGGAAAGGGGAGAGTGCAGAATGTAGTGTTACAGTCATAGTTAGGGTGTAGAGAAAGATCAACTTAATGCGAGGTAAGTCCATTCAAAAGTCTGATGGTAGCAGGGAAGAAGCTATTCTTGAGTTGGTTGGTATGTGTCCTCAGATATTTTGCATCTTTTTCCCGATGGAAGAGGGTGGAAGAGAGAATATGCGGGGTGTGTGGGGTCTTGATTATGCTGGCTGCTTTTCCGAGGCAGCGGGAAGAGTAGACAGAGTCAATGGATGGGAGGCTGGTTTGGGTGATGGATTAGGCTTCATTCATGACTCATTGTATTTCTTATATCTTGGACATAGCAGGAGCCATACCAAGCTGTGATACAATCAGAAAGAATGCTTTCTATGGTGCATGTGTAAAAGTTGGTGAGAGCCGTAGCAGACATGTCAAATTTCCTTAGTCTCCTGAGAAAGTAGAGGGGTTGGTGGGCTTTCTTAACTATAGTGTCAGCATGAGGAGACCAGGACAGGTTGTTGGTGATCTGGACACCTAAAAACTTGAAGCTCTCGACCCTTTCTACTTCATCCCTACTGATGTAGACAGGGGTATGTTCTCCTTTACGCTTCCTGAAGTTGATGACTATCTCCTTCATTTTGTTGACATTGTTCACCCAGAGAGTGGGGAGATTGTGCAACTCGTTGCCACAGGGAGTGATTGAAGCAAATAATTAGGAGCATTTAAGGGGAAGCTAGACAAAAGTCAAAAGGGAAAATGAGGGATTCAATGATATATTTAGATCAGGAAAGATAGGAGGAGCCTTGAGTGGAGCATAAAGACTGACATGGATTGGTTAGAGATATCCTATATAATCTAATCCTATTCACAAAATGCAGATTAGCTGCATTTTGGTGAGACATCATTTCTTACTCTATCTATCTTGATCTTGCAGGTAACCATGTGTGTCGCTCAGTTTCCCTATGTCCATTTACATGGAGGTTTTAACTGTCACTCAGGAATCAAATCCATTTCCTCTTTGCTTCTTTTCTTTAACCCTCGAGTCATCATGCATCCTTTATTTCTCTGCCCTGGAGTACTCTCAAAACCCCAACCCCCAGCACTCATCATCATCCCCACTCTCTGAGCACCATCAGAGGCTGCCAAACCTGCTGAGTTTATCCAGAATCATCTGTTTTTATTTCAGATTTCCAGCATCTGCAGTATTTTATTTTTACCTTTGAAGCACTTCCCATTCTATTGTAAATTCCTGCTATCTAAACTGTGATCTTCCATTCATAATGACATTTCTACAGTAATGCTCTGCCATTCCTCTCCTCTACTTATTTTCAGGCAACAGAGGTAGTTTTAAATAATCTATGCCTGTATTTGTGGATATTAGGAATAAGGTGTAGCTTTAAGTAAGTTTAATTTTGTGTAAGAAAGGGTATAAACTTTAATTGCCTTCATTTTAAACCAAATTTGCCTTCATGTCTGTGAGTTTCGGTCTCTTTAAACTGTGCCTGAATTGTAATTAAAGAATTTACGACATGAAAGTAAACAGGGTGAAAGAACAACTAGGCTGTTGCTTGGCAACTGAGGGCCCACACTGAAATGCCAAAGCACTTGTAGTTCAGTTGGAACCAGGTACTTGAGAAGAAAACCGCTAACACAGAATCTTCCAGCAGAGGCAGGACAATTGAGTAAGGGGCAGAAAGCAAGTCCCAAAAGCTAAAGAACAGATTGGAAAGGTTGGGCAAACTTGGTTTGTTTTCACATGAACATTGGAGGGCTGAAGGGCAACCTGATAGAAGTTTACAAAATTATGAGTGGCCTGGATAGAGTCTTTTTCCCAGGGTAGAAATGTCAGTTACTAGGGGACATAGGTTTAAGGTAAAAGGGAGAAAGTTTAAAGGAGATGTGAAAGGCAAGGTTTTTACACAGACGGTGGAATGCGCTGCCAGAGGAGGTGGTAGAAGTAGCTACAATAGCAATATTTAAGAGGCATCTTGACAGATACATGAATAGGCAGGGAATAGAGGGATATGGACCACATAGAGGCAAAAAGCCTTTAGTTTAGAAAGACATCATGTGTAGGTGCAGGCTTGGTGGGCTAAGGGGCCTGTTCCTGTGTTGTACTGTTCTTTGTTATTTGTGTGGATAGGTCATCATTTTGCTTCTAATGTTTGGCATTAAATTTCACTTTGTTCACCCACAGAGCCTCCACCCTGTCTGCTCGTGCCATCAAGATTGCGGGAACCACTGTGCTCACCCAGTGCCTTATCGCTGTGGAGTGTGAGAATGGCAGTGCAATGGCCCTCCCACCCTCTGGCCAGCTCCCATTATGGAAGGGCACTCCCTCTGCTGCTATATACGGACAGGAAGCCAGGAAGGAGGACACAGGAAGTGCTGCTTGCATAACCAGCCTTCACAGCCCCTTTAGAGCAAGGGGTGCCCCGATTTAAAGGGAAGGTAAAGCCTGCAAGTGACCCCTCCCCACCCCTCTCCCTGAAACGGCAATTCTGGGAACCCCAGCCCCGAGTTGAACTTATCTCGAGTCCTCTCTGGTGCCCCCCTGAGCTGGGCACACCGCAGAGGGTGCTGGCTGCCTGAAGTCCCAAAGAAAGTGCTCACTAATGACATGCTAATGTATTAAAATGAGCTTTCTGTGGTCTCGCGATGTGTTTCACACCACACCACTGGCGAGAAACTCAGAAACGCGGCAGCATGAATCTCACCTTTTGGATTTTGCACATGTACCGCCGTTCCCACAGACAGAGAGTGCGGACTCAAAGTCGCCTGGAATTATTCTGCAAAATTATAAGCTTAGCGTGGCCAACCTTTCCTCATTAGAGAACCCTCCCATTCTCCAGGTATTAATCTTGATGACCTTTGAATTGTTTCAAAGCATTTAAATCTTTCCTTAAATAAGGAGGCCAATACTGTACACTATATTACAAATGTGGTCCCATCAGAGTCCTGTACAACTAAAGCATACCTGTCCTAATTTTGTAATCCATTCCCCTCACAATAAACGATAATATTCTATTCGCTTTCCTAATTACTTGCTGTACTTGTATACTAGCAGTTTGTGATTCATGCACTCGGACATCCAGATTCCCCTGCACCTCAGAGCCCTGCAATCCCCCCATTTAGACAATACTTTTGTTTTATTCTTCCAGCCAAAATGGACAATTTCACTTTTTCCTACATTATATTCCACTTGCCAGATCTTTGCCCACCCAATTAATCTATCTGTAGCCCTCAGAGACTCCTTATGTCCACTTCACAATTGCTTTCCTAACTATCTTTGAGTAATTGGGCAATCATAGCTTGTATCTATTCAACCAAGTTGCTTATATACAATGTAAACATTTGAGGTCCCAGCACTGATCCCTGTGGTACACCATTTGTTACATCTTGCCAACCTGAAAAAGACTCATTTATGCCTACTCTCTGCTTCCTGTTAGCCAGCCAATCTTCTATCCATGCCAGTGTATTACCCTCTATAGCATGAATTTCTATTTTCCATAATAACCTTTTAATGTGGCACTTTAACAAATGCCTTCTGGAAATCTAAAAGAAGTACATCCACTGGATCTCCTTCATATACAGCACAGGCTAGTTCCTCAGAGAACTCCAATAAATTACTTAAACATGATTTCCCTTTCACAAAACCATATTGACTCAGCCTGATTATGTTTTGCCAGGAGTGGAAATCCTGTCCGCTGAGAGCTGCCAGCCAATCAGATTCTGGCAGCTCTCAATTGCTCCAACAAAATTATAATATATTCTTTAACAATCCATTCAAACTCTGAAAAACTCATTTCAAACACTTTTAAACACAGTCAGATTTCACAGACCTTTCTGGAAGGTAGAGATTTTCCTTACTGTACTGCTTCTGGGTCAAAGGTCATCACAATACAGATCTATAAATTATCGAGTAAATTTGATGATACAGAACTTGAGTATTGCAATCATCAGGACATTCACAAGAATACCAATATCACTTTACGCTGTATGACAAGGGAATGCTGATTTGTTAGCAACTGGAATTTGAGCTGTAGATGTATTGCCATGGAAAATGCACAAGTTGATGGTGACTGACAGTTAACTGCCAAGCAATGTTTGAAATTTAAACCAGGCAGCTTGACCCTTGACTGGTCAAAGCATTGCCCTGTTGAATGAATCAGCGAATGACTGTCACTTATTTTGTTTTTCTGAAACAGGGCAATGTGTGTATATGTTCTTTCTGTCTGTAAAGAACAGGGCTCTGTGTAATATATATATAGTTTCCAGTACGTGCAAACACACCACGCTGCGAGCCCAACTGACAATCTCACATTGGTTGTTAGCACAATACCTAGCGTACTGAGGATTATTTAGCAAATATTGTTCAATCACAGAATCACATCTAACATTGGACACTGTTTGCAAACAGAGGCTGGTTGGGTAGGGTCTGCACCGTGCCCATTGGGAAAGGAGGCTGGGACGTGCTGTTTGATACGGCCCACCTGTCTTTGTGACATACAGCCTACATATCCAGCATCACACTGACATTCCTCAAACAGATTATTCATTTGTGTCAGAGGCAAAATACCTTTTCGGTTCGATGGCAGCATCCTGTTGGTGGTAGACGCCATTCATGTTGACATTGTACAGTAATAGCAATATCTAACTTTACCTGTTAATCTGGTAGACTGCACGCTTTCAGAGGTGAAAGTGACAGCCTTAGGCCCATTCATGAGTTTGCATGACATATATCGACAGGGCGGCACGGTGGCGTAGTTGTTAGTACTGCTGCCTCACAGCGTCAGGGACCCGGGTTTGATTCCCAGCTTGAGTCACTATCTGTGGGGAGTTTGCACATTCTCCCTGTGAATGCGTGGGTTTCCTCCGGGTGCTCCGGTTTCCTCCCACACTCCAAAGATGTGCGGGTTAGGTGGATTGGCCATGCTAAATTGCCACTTAGTGGGATCTAGTAGGGTAAATACGTGGAGTTGTGGGGATGGGACCTGGGTGGGATTGTGATCGATGCAGACTTGATGGGCCAAATGGCCTTCTTCTGTACTGTAGGGATTCCATGATTTTATATAGTGTGAAATGATCTGACCAGGGTATCAATTGCCCCCAGAAAGTCTTTGATGCGCCTATTTCAGCATCAAGCTTTTGCATGGCTCAACCCCTATTTACAAGGTTGCTGATGACGGTAAGAATCCCAATGTGTCGACTGAGCAGTGAAGGCAGGCTTGTGATAGAGTGTGGTGAGAACTGCCTGGCAGGTTTCTCAACTAGTACGTTGAGGAAAGGAAGTTCATTTGACTGCTCCATTCCAAACCTCGATCTGAGTGCAGGATGGAGGGCTAAGGAAATTATTAAATGCCGTTGTAGATTTTAAAATAGCAAAAATATCATCCACACGTCAGAAATATGTGGAGGGGAGGAGATTAGGTTTCACTCCATCGAAGGCACATTCCTCATAGAAGCTTTCCAGAGATGGGCTCAATGGGATCGCATGGTAACACCATCAATTTGGTCAGGCGTGGGATTATTAAACTGAACTCAACTGTCAACTCAGTGAATATTGACTTATGCAATGGTATCAGATCGAGATTGCCATGAAATAAGGCTGCAGTGTAAATATCTACAGCTTCCTTCAGTGAAACACTAGTGATTGGGCTCGTAATGTCAAATCAGCACATGAACACAGTATTGCTATTGATAGGTATGTCCTGTATGGTCTTCAATGGGAAGGAATCCTTCACAATGTATCTGGAAAACTACACGAAACTGGTCCCAACAATTCACCCAACCAGTGACCAATTCATGCTATGCAGAATCAGTCGATATAATTAGGATGTAAGGTCCAAAAGCTTTGTTTTAGTCATCTTTTGTAAACCACTCCAAGCGATTTCTTCCAAACCCAGGAAATCCTTAGCCACTGAAAGAGCCGTTATTCCAAAAGGCAACTCCCTATTTAAACTAACTGAATGGAACACCTGAAAAGAAAACCCAGGACCTGAACAGCCACTGTCTTATAGCATTTAACCCCACAAGAGCCCCCATCGGTGTTTTAGCTTTTATTGCAAAGGGGTTGGAGTTTAAAAATAGGAAGGTTTTGTTGCTATTGTACAGGGTGTTGGTGAGGCCTCGCCTGGAATACTGCATACAGTTTTGATCCCCTTACCTTACAAATGATAATCGAGTAAAGTAACATTGGAGGCAGTCCAAAGGAGATTCACCAGGCTAATTCTTGGAATGAGAGTGTTGCCCTATCAAGAGAGACTACATAGTCTGGGTCTGTATTCCTTGGAGTTTAGAAGGGTGAGGAGTGACCTTATTTAAACAAATAATATTCTGAGAGGGCTTGACGGGGTAGATGGTGAGATGTCCTCACTAGTGGGAGAGTCTCGGTCAAGGGGACATAGCAACAAGATAAAAGGTAGGTCATTTAAAACTGAGGTGCATAGAAATCTATTCTCACAGAGAGTGGTGAATCTCTGGAATTCTCTGTCGCACAGGCTGGTGGAGGCTGGATCATTAGTATTTAAGTAGAGGTGGATAAATATTTGATGGATCGAGGAATAGAGGGCCATGGGGAAATGGCTCAGAAAAGGAGCTGAAGCCGGCATAGATCAGCCATGATGGTGCTGAATGGTGGGGCAGGATTGTAGGGCCTGGTGGCCTCCTCCTCCTTCTATTTCTTGTGTTGTGTTCTGTGCCAGATCACTCGAAGATTCTCAGATTCCATTTTCTTAGTATCTGGAATAAACTCTCTCAATTGTTTCTTCATTTTCTTTGCCGCTAGAGTATTTTCATGTCTGAAGCATGAAACTCAAAAAGGAACATTATCTGCACAGCGTGATGGATTGTACAGCATGTGTTGATGTAACTCTGATGATAAGGTACACTGAAGAGGCAAATCGATCAATAGAAGCCTTTCAGCTTGAATGTGATGCCATAGTAATACTGTGATGTTAAAGCGGTAGCAGTGTAATTCTACTAGAACTATAGTTGAAAGTGACCTTATTGAATTAAAATTTCACCAGTGTTGTTTGGGAGTTGAACTTTGCATTGTTCCCACAGTAGGAGAGTAGTTGAATGGAATCACAGGAATGTGTGTTTCAAGAATGATTGAATAACTCGACTACCTCTCCATCAGTACTTTTTTTTATTGTGCACTAAATCTCTAATCCTTACTTCTTGTTTCCTTTGATAACTTCAGCCTCGTCAACTGAGTTTAAATGAGGGTTTCAAATTGCTTTTCTTGATCTACAATGAATCTGAGGAGTGAAACAAGTCGTTCAAGTGCATGAAATACTGTTGCAGTTCCTGAGAAGTTCCCTTCAATCAACTTATTATGCACTCTGATAAATAGCTCTTCTTAGATTTGTGGAAGATACAAGTTATTTCAAACCGATTCTGCTCAAGGACAGCAGAAAGAACTATTTATTACTCTTGTCGAAATTGTGCTACTTAATTCTCCTTGACTCTACATTTCCCCTTGACTTTCTCCACCAGTGACTCACACGGAGGAAAGACATGACGGCACAGTGGTTAGCAGAGCTGCCTCACAGCGCCAGGTTCAATTCCGGCCTCAGATCACTCCCTGTTTGGAGTTTGCATGTTTTCCCCATGTCTGCATGGGTTTGCTCCGGTTTCTCCCACAGTCCAAAGATGTGCATTAGGTGGATTGGCTATGCTAAATGGACCCTAGTGTCAGAGGGACTAGCTAGGGGGTAAATGCATGATGTTCGGGGGATAGACCTGGGTGGGGTTATAATCGAATGGCCTTCTTCTGCACTTTAGGGATTCTACGAAAGATAAAATGGTGCTAATGTAAGCTTTATCCCAATCTAATTTTTCATAAAATGAATTACATTGTCTGCTTACCGTTAGTGGATATTTTTGGTATAAGGACAAGTTTCACAAACCAACTGGGGGTCTTAAATTCAAGGTGTGTCTGATTTTTTGAACAGCAACTTTGGACCAAAGAATACAGCAGCATTATTTGCATATATGTGTGTACATGTATATGTTACTTATATACATATATGCCAGTTCTGATGAAGAGTCATGTTGGGCTCAAAACATTGGCAGCACAATGGCATTGCTGCTTCACAGCGCCAAGGACCCGGGTTCAATTCCCAGCTTGGGGTCACTGTCTGTGTGGAGTTTGCACGTTCTCCCCGTGTCTGCGTGGGTTTCCTCAGGGTGCTCCGGTTTCCTCCCACACTCCAAAGATGTGTGGGTTAGATGCATTGGCCATGTTAAGTCAGCCCCTGTTGTTCCAAGATGTGTAGGATAGATGGATTAGCCATGGTAAATGTGTGGGATTTTAGGGATAGGGCGGCAGAGAGGGTCTGGGTAAGAGTTGGTGCAGACTCGATGGGCCAAGTGGCCTCCTTCTGCACTGTAGGGATTCTATGTTTCTCGCTGGCGGGATCTTCCAGTCAGATCGACAGCGAGTCCTGTTGCAGGTTTCTTGGCAGCAGGGTCGGGGTGCATAGAACAGGAAACCCTGTTGACAGAGGCGGGATTAGTAGATCCTGCATTTAGAGGAAAAGAGAAACAGAAAATGCTGGAAAATCGCAGCAGGTCTGACAGCATCTGTGGGGAGAGAATCGAGCCAACGTTTCCGGTCTAGATGATTTGGAGGGCCACCTCCATATGGCCGCAAAACACTCCTTGGCTGGAGGGGGATGCTGAAAATCTCACCCGTTAACTCTGCTTCTCTCTCCACAGATGCTGCCAGACCTGCTGAGTGTTTCCAGCAGTTTGCTTTTGTTTCAGATCTCCAACATCCATAGCAGTGTATATATATTATATATATAAAACTGTACATGACCTTTAAATATTTTCTCACTAAACATGACATTTCACTGATCGAGTTCCCTTATCTTTGGCTGCCCTGTATCCTCTTTTGGTTTTTATATTGAATCTATGTGGTGGTCCTAATTCTCAATTATTCTTCTACTCTCAGTTTAGTTATAGAACCCCTACAGTACAGAAAGAGGCCATTTGGCCCATTGAGTCCGCACTGACTGCAATCCCACCCAGGCCCTATTCCTGTAACCCCACATATTTACCCTGCTAATTCCCCTGACACTAGGGTCAATTTAGCATAGCCAATCAACTTAACCCGCACATCTTGGAGTGTGGGAGGAAACCGGTGCACCCGGAGGAAACCCATGCAGACACGGGGAGAACATACAAACTCCACACAGACAGTGACCCAAGCTGGGAATTGAACCCAGGTCCCTGGTGCTGTGAGGCAGCAGTGCTAACCACTGTGCCACTGTGCCGCCAATTGAAAAGGCTGAAGTTATTTATCCCACTTCATTCCCCAACATCTTTCTCACCTTTCACACACCACAGGCAGAATTTTGCCATCCCGCCTGCCACAGGAAGTGTTGTGGGAGGGACACGGATCATGCAAAGGTCCATTGATCTTGGGCAGGATTTTCCGGCTTTGGGGTGAGCACAGCTGGAAAATCCCACCCTGTGTGTCTCTCGCAATTTGTGGTTGTGATTAATCCAGTTATTTTCCATGATTTTGGCCTTATTTGTCTCAGCTCTTGTGCAAATACCACAACTCCCAGTTCGATAGTGAGCTGCAGCCATTTCAATGTTTCTATTCCACTGGAACTTGCATTCCCCAACCAAGTGTGCTGCAGGCCAAACTCTCAGAGTAAGCTTTACCACTGCTTGTATTCCATTCAAATGTGTGCTTTCACTGCCTGACAGATGAATTCACCAAAGATACTTAGACAGCACCTTCCAAACCCACAGCCACTTCCATCTAGAATCATGGAATCCTACAGTGAAGGAGGCCATTCGGCCCATCGAGTCTGCACTGACCACAATCCCACCCAGGCCCTATCGCCATAACTCCATGCATTTACTTATCTAGCCCCTCTGGCACTAAGGGGCAATTTAGCATGGCCAATCCACCTAACCTGCACATCTTTGGAGTGTGGGAGGAAACCGGAGCACCCGGAAGAATCCACGTAGACATGGGGAGAACGTGCAAACTCCACACAGATAGTGGCCCAAGCCGGGAATCAAACTCGGGTCTCTAGCGCTGTGAGGCAGCAGTGGCTAACCACTGTGCCACCGTGCTACCCCTTTTTTTTATCAAGAGTCACTTTAATCTGCAGTCAAATGCACTCTGAGCTATACCCCCTTAGAAGTTAACCCCCCCTCCCCTTTTCCTGTCACTCTCAGTGATGCGCGATAAATCACACGGGAGGCTAGATTGTACGCGGGAAATAAAGGCTTTTATTACCAACAATAACGGAGCTACTATATACAATATACAATCCCAGACTAAAGGGTCACCAGGCAGAGCAGTGGCCTTTATACATCTCCAGGAAGGCGGAGCCAACGGGAGTGTACCATAGGACAATATTAACAGGTAGAACAGCCCAACCCTAACCCCAACAGTAACATATCTACAAACCCATAGTAACATAGTAACATATCTACAACCATGGCTCAGCACTCCTGGTGGCAACCAACAATGGTTCACCACATTCACCCTCCTTTAAAAAACAAAGGCCGGCGGGGCACAAAAAAAACCAGAACAACTGTTCATCTCTCTATAAGTTCAGTCGTTTTGGGGGACCACACCGTCTCTGCGACCTCCTCAACACCAGCGATGACGCCGGTTCAGACAATCGCGGTGACCTTCTCTCCAAGGCGGTGTCCAGTAGCTCCTCCAGTTCCTCACGGGCCGGTAGACCACGAGGTGGTGACAATCTGCTGGACTCGAGCACGCCTCGAGGTGGCGACAATCTCCTGGACTCAGGCAAGCTGTACATGGGAGTAAGAGGATTAAGTGGCGGTCCCGATACTGCCTCACGCCGTGTCAGGAGGAGAGATAAGGGTCGGGGGGTCCCTAACTGAGGGTGTGGGAGCGACTGGGGTTTCCAAGCCCCCTGCAGGCGCCAGATCTCGAATCGAGACCGTGTCCTCTCGCCCGTCAGGATACGCCACATAGGCATATTGAGGGTTGGCGTGGAGGAGATGGACCTGTTCAACCAAAGGGTCAGACTTGCGGGTCCTAACATGCCGCCGCAGGAGGACAGGTCCTGAGTACGTCAACCAAGACGGTAATGAGGTCCCAGAGGAAGACTTCCTAGGGAATGAAAACATTCTCTCATGAGGAGTAGCGTTGGTTGCCGTACACAGGAGTGAGCGTATGGAATGGAGCGCATCAGGGAGTACCTCTTGCCAACGGGAGACTGGAAGACCTTTAGACCTCAATGCCAGTAAGACAGCCTTCCAGACTGTAGCATTCTCTCGTTCAACCTGTCCGTTACCCCTAGGGTTGTCGCTCGTGGTTCTACTAGAGGCAATCCCATTTGAGAGCAGGTATTGCCTCAAGTCGTCGCTCATGAACGACGAGCCCCTATCGCTGTGGATATAACAGGGGTAACCAAACAGGGTGAAAAGATCCCGTAATGCTTTGATAACCGTGGCAGCGGTCATATCAGAACAGGGAATGACAAAAGGGAATCGTGAGTACTCGTCAATCACATTGAGGAAGTACACGTTCCGATCTGTCGAGGGAAGGGGGCCCTTGAAGTCCACACTCAGTCTTTCGAAAGGACGAGTGGCCTTAACGAGTTGTGCCCTGTCAGGTCGGTAGAAGTGCGGTTTGCATTCCGCGCATACCTGGCAGCTTCTGGTTATGGACCTGACATCCTCCACCGATTAGGGTAGATTCCGGGCCTTTATAAAATGGAAGAGCCGAGTGACCCCCGGATGGCAGAGGTCATTGTGGAGAGCCTGTAATCGATTCTCCTGCACACTAGCACATGTTCCATCCGACAGGGCGTCCGAGGGCTCGTTGAGCTTCCCTGGACGGTACATGATATCATAATTGTAGGTGGAGAGTTCGATTCTCCACCTCAAGATTTTATCATTCTTGATCTTACCCCGTAACGTGTTGTTGAACATGAACGCCACGGACCGCTGGTCCGTGAGCAGAGTGAACCGTTTTCCCGCCAAGTAATGGCGCCAATGCCGAACGGCCTCCACAATGGCCTGGGCCTCTTTTTCCACCGCAGAATGTCGAATTTCGGGGCCTTGGAGGGTGCGAGAGAAAAAGGCGACGGGCCTGCCCACCTGGTTAAGTGTGGCGGCCAGGGCGAAATCAGATGCATCACTCTCCACCTGGAAGGGGATGGACTCATCAATAGCGTGCATCGTGGCTTTCGCGATGTCGGCTTTTATTCCTGCAAAGGCTAAGCGTGCCTCTGTTGTTAGGGGAAAGGAGGTAGACTTGATGAGCGGACGGGCTTTGTCCGCGTAATTGGGAACCCACTGTGCGTAGTAAGAGAAGAAGCTTTGATGCTAGTGGGCAGGGGAAGTTTGAGGAGGGGACGCATACGGTCTGGATCAGGGCCAATGACCCCGTTTTCCACCACGTATCCGAGGATAGCTAGGCGGCGCTTGCGAAATACACACATCTCCCTGCTGTAGGTCAGATTCAGACGAGATGCAGTGCGTAAGAATCTAAGAAGGTTGGCATCGTGGTCCTGCTGGTCATGGCCGCAGATGGTGACGTTATCCAGGTACGGGAAGGTAGCCCGCAGCCCATTCTGGTCCACCATTCGGTCCATAGCACGCTGGAAGACCGAGACCCCATTCGTGACACCAAAGGGAACGCTTAAAAAGTGGTACAGACGACCATCCGCCTCAAAGGCCGTGTATTTTCGGTCCTCTGGGCGAATGGGGAGCTGGTGGTAAGCAGATTTCAAGTCAATGGTGGAGGACACCCGGTACTGCGCAATCTGGTTGACCATGTCAGATATGCGCGGGAGGGGATACGCATCCAGCTGCGTGTATCTGTTAATGGTCTGACTATAGTCTATGACCATCCGGGGTTTGTTCCCATTCTTAACCACCACGACTTGCGCTCTCCATGGACTAGCGCTAGGTTGGATGATCCCTTCCTTGAGGAGCCGCTGAACTTCAGATCGAATGAAGATCCGATCCTCAGCGCTGTAACGCCTGCTCTTTGTTGCGATGGGCTTGCAGCCTGGCATGAGATTCTGGAATAGGGAGGGTGGGGTAATCCTGAGCGTCGAGAGACTACATGTGGAGCGCTTTGGGCAATTTAGAGGCTGCAGTGCTCCCACTGAAAGCTGAGGGAGTGGCCCATCGTACTGCAGGGTTACACTCTTCAGATGGACCATAAAATCTAGTCCTAGGAGTATCGGCGCGCAAAGGTGCGGTAACACAAGGAGCCTGAAGTTCTCGTAAACCGTGCCCCGCACCGTCAGGTTGACCGTGCAGCTCCCTAGCACGGTGACAGACCGGGACCTTGACGCCATAGAAATTGTCTGCCTGACAGTCCGAATCCGGAGACCGCACCGTTTCACGGTGTCAGGGTGAATGAAGCTCTCCATGCTCCCGCTGTCAAACAACAATAAATCTGGCATCCGTTTACCTGTATGTCCATCATGGACTTGTCAAGTCCGTGAGGCTTGGCCTGGTCCAGGATGATTGACGCCATCGTTGGATCTTGGGTGCAACTGCAGGCAGCTGAGATGGTTGATGACGTCCCCTGCTGGTCATTTGCGGTCGGTGCCGACCAAAATGGCTGCCCCCATAGGTCGCACATGGTCGATGGCGCTAAAAGTGGCGGCCTCTGCAGGTCGCACGTGTCTTGCGACTCCGTCGTTAGGAATGGCGGCGCTCTGGAATCGCACGTGGTGGAAGACCTCGAAGACGCAGAAGACCAGGATACCGGCTCCGGAAAATCACACGCCGCACTGCTATGTTTGGAGGGTGGTTTGGTCCTGCAAACTTTGGCATAATGCCCTTTCTTGCCACAGGCGGAGCACAATACCATTTTAGCTGGACACCATTGCCGAGGGTGTTTCGCCCCCCCACAGAAGTAACACCGCGGGCCTCCTGGAGCTGCTGCCGTCGTCAGGTCCGAAGTTGGAAACACAATCGCGCAGTTTTTCGGAGCCGCTAAATAAAGTGGAGTCTGCAGCTGCACCTGCCACGATGTCCCCATGCGGTCGTCGGGGTACATCTCCAGACTTTTGGAGGCCGTTTCTAGAGCGTCAGCTAATTCTACCATTTTAGTGAGGTCGACATTACCTTGCTCTAACAGCCGAAGGTGAATGTACGATGAGCCGATTCCCGCCACGAACGCATCTCGGACTAGGTCGTTCATATACTGGGCCACCGACACTGGCTTGCAGTTGCAGGCTCTGGCTAGCTGCTGAAGTTCACACAGGTACTGTTCCGTCATTTCGCCGGGCTGCCGCCGTCGAGTGGCTCGAAGGTGTCGAGCATGGATCTCATTCGGCGGTTTGTTGTATCGCTTCTTGAGAAGCTCGATGGCCCCTTTGTAGTCTAGGGCCTCACGGATCGATAAGTATACAGCGTCGCTTACCCTCGCGTGGAGGACCCGCAATCTGTCGGCGTCGTTTTGTACGGCTGTAGAGGCATCGAGGTAATCTTGGAAACACTTCAACCAATGGTCGAAAGTGTTCGACGCTCCTGCCGCACGTGGATCTAACGTAAGCCGCTCGGGTTTCAACATTTGCTCCATGGTTGTTTTTAAAAAAAATTTTGTTGGTAATAAAATTGATGCGCGATAAATCACACGGGAGGCAGGATGTACCCGGGAAATAAAGGCTTTTATTACCAACAATAACGGAGCTACTATATACAATATACAATCCCAGACTAAAGGGTCACCAGGCAGAGCAGTGGCCTTTATACATCTCCCGGAAGGCGGAGCCAACTGGGGTGTACCATAGGACAATATTAACAGGTAGAACAGCCCAACCCTAACCCCAACAGTAACATATCTACAAACCCATAGTGCTGGCCAACCATGGCTCAGCACTCCTGGTGGTAACCAACAATGGTTCACCACACTCAGTATGCATAGAATCATAGAATTCTACAGACAAGAGCAGCAGATACCTGGGAACACCACCACCTGGAGATCCCCTTCAAGCCACTCACCATCCTGACTTGGAAATATATCGCCATTCCTTCTCTGAGTCAAAATCCTGGAATTGCTTCCCTAATAGCACATTGTGGGTCAACCCACACCACATGGACTGCAGCGATTCAAGAAGGCAGCTCACCACCACCTTCTCAAGGGCAACTAGGGATGGGCAATAACTGCTGGCCAGCCAGCAATGCCCATGTCCCATGAATCAATTTTTTAAAAGGTGAATACCGATGTTTTGGAAGGCGCTTCACCTGTTTTACACTCCAATCGCCTTTAAGTACATTGTCCTGCTGTCTCAGCGCTGAGCAGGTATGCAACACCCATTCCACCTCTTCTGTGGAGCCACAAGCAGATTCAACAGCAGCACCAAGTGCCTTCTCCTCAGCCACATCCCCCTCCACAGGACAGAGACAATGGACACCTCCTGGCAGGAGATGAGACGCCTAACACAGGGTCTACCAGCTGACCCACATGTCTGAGCACCAGCACCTCAGGGTGCTCAGGCTGCAGTGGCAGGCCGCTGTCAACATCCTGGAAATGGACCTCTGTGTCCAATGGGGCAGCTGGGCTGGTGGTAACAAGCGGCCACCAAAGTTGGCGATTAACAAAAAACACACTGGGATAATTGGCCAAGTACAGAAACTGACAGGCCGCAGCTTAAAGGAAGAGGTAAAACAGGCTGCAGCTCAGACGACCGAATACACAGGAAATAGGCCATCCCAAAGATAATGGACACTCTCTGGTCAAACATACTTGTTTACCAAACAAAGGGATGCCTTAATCCCTTATTTTGGAGAGAGGTATGTGACCTACGCGCCTCCAGCACCTACAGGCATGGCCGTTGGGTACACATGATGTGGAGATGCCGGCGTTGGACTGGGGTGAACACAGTAAGAAGTCTCACAACACCAGGTTAAAGCCCAACAGGTTTATTTGGTAGCAAATACCATAAGCTTTCGGAGCACTGCTCCTTCGTCAGATAGAGTGGAAATTTCCACTCCATCTGACGAAGGAGCAGTGCTCCGAAAGCTTATGGTATTTGCTACCAAATAAACCTGTCGGACTTTAACCTGGTGTTGTGAGACTTCTTATTGGGTACACGCCCAGAGATCGATGTGGCAGCACCTGATTGGACCTTATCGATCAGGGTGATCAAGCCCTGATCGATTGATTGACAATAATCAGGAGACCACCCAAAAGGACACAAAACCAAGGAGGGATAAAGGATGCTGCACAACGGAAAAATCTCTCTCTCTCCCCAATGAACAAACCACAACACCAGTGACAATCACCAGCAACGATCAGCACGAGGAGAGCCAACACACCCGAGAAGGAAGGAAGACCAGAGACAGAGTGTCAGGCCGGACCAAAGGACCAGACTGCGCAGAGGACTACAGAGACCAAAACACGGATAAAGGCCAATATCTGCCTGGGGTACATGCCAGTCACATGAAGTTAAGGTCTAGTATTGGATTTGAATTTTAGTATTTCTATAAGATAACAGTATTGATTGGTTGGGTGATTAATATCAGTTGTGTTTGTGAATAAATATTACTGTACTAACAAGAAGTCGAATCGCAGTTCTTTGTCCACCATATAAGGGTTAAAACAGACTGTGCCGCAGACGCAGCCAACGCTGTCATTGAAGGGCCACCATCCCACCCAACCTCACCAGCATCACCAGCCCGGTACTCCGGGTCTCTTTGCCAAGAGGAACACTCTCTCCTTCTGCACAATGGAGAGTTCTGAGTGTTAGAAATAGTCTGTGGAGAGAAGGGAATGTATCACCAGCACAGCGATAGTACCTCAGGTTCACTTCATTGACGGGACTGCGCTTGATTAATCTCATGCCAGAAGCTCACCCACTTTCAGACACAAACTGATTTTTAGGTCAATGAGTTCAAAAGGCACTCATAGAATTCTAGGAAGTTTACAGTACAGAAAGAGGCCACTCGGCCCATCGTGTCTGGCTGAAATAAAAGCCGCCCAGCCTGATCCCACTTTGCAGCATTTGGTCTGTAGTCCTACAGGTTACGGCACTTCAGGGGCAGATCCAGAAACCTTTTAAATTACTTAAGGGCTTCTGCCAATATTACCCTTTCAGGTAGGTGCCATTTCTGGCCATTCATGCCAGCAGGATCTTCCAATCCTGCCGATGACGCCCCCCTGCCGCGGGTTTCCTGGTGGCGAGAGGTGGATTCAATGGGAAACCCCATTGACAATGGTAGGATGAGAAAATCCTGCCACCAGCCAATGGCGGGCTGCCTCTGCTGCCCTGAAACACATAGCTGGTTACGCGGAAAATGCCACCCATCGAGTTACAGATCCCGATAGCCCTCCAGCTGGAAAAGTGTCCTCACTCCTGATCTGATTTTCCCCATGTAGCCAGGGGATTTCTATTTAAAAAGGTGGCCAATGTCTAAAAACTCGGACTCTATTCAAAAACTTACAAAAGGCAACGTTTCAGTTCAGAAGACATAACCAAAATTTATTCAAAACACAAAAATCATACAAGACAAGCAATGCATTAACATATAGCCAGCCGTTTGGAGGTCTCCAAAGGGTTAGACAGCTCAGGTTCAGTGCTGTGAAACCTCTCCAAAGATCTGAGGGACTCAGCCAAAGTACAAAATGATTATACCTTTTCTCATCTAAGATACGCCTCTTCATTAGCTTAAAATCAATTTCATTTAGTGTTCACATGTCAGTCCAGTTTTTGATGAAGTATCTCAGTCAATTGCAATATACCACTCAGTACAATGATACCTCATTAGTCCATTCAATTCCAGACATCTTCCCATTTTGACTAAACCCACTTCCTGGTTGCTATGTAACTATGGAAGGTTTCCATAGATGAACCTTTCCCACCGCACATTGCCAAGACAGAGAGATACGTGATTTATGGGCCCTAGAAATGCGCTATCCTGTATCTGGACAGTATACGCCATTATAATGTTACATTTGTCCCAAAAACTTGAAACTTCCAATGCTTACATTTGCTGACTAATGGATTCCCAGCTCTCACCTTACACTTTGCAACATCTGCTCTTTATGACGGAGATTAACAATACATTTTATGTATTAAAATACATTCAATACTTTGATATATATACTTTAAAATCATATTTATTTGTTTTAATACTATTATTGCATTCATATATGAGCAAACTGTCCATATTAACTTGTTATAAAGAATCATTTAACCCCTTCGAGCTATCCTGTCACTAAAAAGATTACATCTTTCTTTGAATCTCATTAGCTAATTTGAAATTCCTTTCTACACCCTATCAGTGTCTCAGAGCCTGTTACACAGAAAATAAAATGCAATTGTTTTACCTATAATAGTTTAACGTACTAGATCAATGGTAGTATACAAGTCTCCTTCATTTTAAAATACGTTTAAAATGTAGGCACACAGGAGGTAGATGTTAAAACAGAAACATCTGTGACATTGTGAGCATGCATCTCTGAACCAAGAAATCTGACACTACAATCTCTCTTCATTCACTAGATCGAGTACAATTCAGCCAGGAGTTATCCCCAAATTTCTCCCCATCTTATTTACACATTGGCAATCTTGTCCTCTGCCACCAGTTCTCCAATTATGGTCTAAAGATGAAAAATGGCCTGCTGCTGTTTAGTTAATCCGCAGTCTGAGAAGGCGTCTATATCCCGGCACACTGAATGACAATCTACTTGATTCAATCTCTCAGCAACGGTGGTGTTTATGCCATCTGAGATTGAATCAAGTTACAGTGGGACAGCCACAAACTCAAAGTGCAAAGTGAGTATCTCGGTCTCCTCGTTTTACATCACTGGCAAACCTGTTAACATCAAGGCTTTCAGTAACTGTGAAACTGATATTTGTAATTTGAATTTAAATTCATTTACACAAAAACATTGGGGGCGATTCTCCCATCGCAACCCACAAATTTTCTGGCGGGTCGGGTCGGGAGATGCGCGTGTCGGCCATTTTGCGGGTTTCCAGTGAGCGTTTACAACCTGCGCACATCTCCCAACCGGAGGAAAATGGCACCGCCAGGACCGCGCTGAAAACCGGCGTGCCGTGATTTGCATTATTTACCATGCCTTAGCCTGCCGTTATCGAGATCAACACGGCAAGCTCCACCCACGTTAGCGTCTCCCACCTCTTTGGCGTGATGTCACTTTGGTGCGAATCAGAGTAGGAATATAAAAATCTCAACCTGTCGTGGCAGCTTCAGGAGGTAAGTGCTGCTAGCGGAGCACAGGGGATGTTGCAGGCAGGCCCTGGAGATGCCTGCTGGCTTTCCTCTTGCCCATGGACCAGTGACATCTGGGGTGGGTTGGGGCTTCGATATTCTCAGAGTTCTCTGGATGAGGTTGGGGTTGGGGGTAAAGTATTAGCGTGGATTGAGGATTGGCTATCTAACAGAAAGCAGAGAGTCGGAATAAATGGGTGCTTTTCCGGTTGGCAATCAGTGACTAGTGGCGTGCCGCAGGGATCGGTGCTGGGGCCTCAACTGTTTACCATATACATAGACGATCTGGAGGAGGGGACCGAGTGTAGGGTAACAAAGTTTGCGGATGATACAAAGATGAGTGGGAAAGCGAATTGCGTGGAGGATGCGGAACGTCTGCAGAGAGATTTGGATAGGCTAAGTGAATGGGCGAGGATCTGGCAGATGGAGCATAACGTTGACAAG
The DNA here is from genome assembly GCF_964213995.1 of Mustelus asterias. Lineage (NCBI taxonomy): Eukaryota > Metazoa > Chordata > Chondrichthyes > Carcharhiniformes > Triakidae > Mustelus > Mustelus asterias. The sequence continues at coordinate 13,623,990 of NC_135823.1, forward strand.
TGTGAGGTTATCCACTTTGGAAGGAATAATAGTAAAATGGACTATTATTTAAATGGTGACTGTGCAGAGGGACCTGGGGGTCCTTGTGCATGAATCGCAAAAACTCAGTTTGCAGGTGCAGCAGGTAATCAAGAAGGCAAATGGAATGTTGGCCTTTATCGCGAAGGGGATGGAGTATAAAAGCAGGGAGGTTTTGCTGCAATTGTACAAGGTACTGGTGAGGCCGCAACTAGAGTACTGTATGCAATTTTGGTCCCCTTATTTGCAGAAGGATGCATTGGCCTTGGAGGGAGTACAGAGAAGGTTCACCAGGTTGATAACGGAGATGAGGGGGTTAGCTTATGAGGAGAGATTGAGTAGATTGGGCCTGTACTCGTTGGAGTTAAGAAGGCTGAGGGGAGATCTTATAGAGACATATAAGATAATGAAGGGGCTGGATAGGGTAGAGGCAGAGAGATTCTTTCCACTTAGAAAGGAAACAAGAACTAGAGGACACAGCCTCAAAATAAGGGGGAGTCAGTTTAGGACAGAGTTGAGGAGGAACTTCTTCTCTCAGAGGGTAGTGAATCTCTGGAATTCTCTGCCCATTGAAGCAGTGGAGGCTACCTTGTTAAATATGTTTAAGTCACAGGTAGAACGATTTCTGATCAATAAGGGAATTAAGGGTTATGGGGAGCGGGCGGGTAAGTGGAACTAAACCACTATCAGATCAGCCATGATCTTATTGAATGGCGGGGCAGGCTCGAGGGGCTAGATGGCCTACTCCTGCTCCTATTTCTTATGTTCTTATGTTCCGTGAAGGAGTCCTGCTCAGCCTTCCTCTCCAGGGCAGCTCTGTAACTCAGTGTGGGAGGCACCCTCAAGGAGTCCTGCTCACCCTTCCCCTCCAGGGCACTTTGCAGTGGCATTGTCTTGCCGCGGGGTGTGGTCAGGGACTTGACTGGTCAGGTGTTCCGGGGTGGGGGAGGAGTGCACCTTGTGCTGACTGAGGCCTAACCAGATGAAGCAGCTGCTGCTCCAGTCCGGGGTGCAGAGGTTCAGACATGGACTGCATGGAATCTGCTGTCACTGGGCACCCATCTGGTGCTGCTTTGCAGTCTGTCCCTGCCCTGTGACATGGACCAGCAGCACATGCCTGTAACAGATGCTGCAGTTGCACACACAGCAATGGCTCAAGGGCGCGCATTGCCCATGTCTGCACACTGACCTGTATAATCTGTGCCAGCATTTGTCATAATGGGAATCTCACACAACCCTAATCGGGCCACACATGGCACCATGGATTGTGTGGGGTTGCCAGCTCCCACAAGTGGGCGTTCAGGCCCAAGTGAGGGATTGGTGTGGTGTTGGGTCTATGAAGCCAATGAGAATAATCCGTCATTCTATGCTCTTTCCAAACCCCACTGTGCAGATTGATCTCGGTTTGCTCGATCTAGAGCTGGCCATGTTGGTGGCACAGTAAGAAGTTTAACAACACCAGGTTAAAGTCCAACAGGTTTATTTGGTAGCAAAAGCCTTTGCTACCAAATAAACCTGTTGGACTTTAACCTGGTGTTGTTAAACTTCTTACTGTGTTTAGCCCAGTCCAACGCCGGCATCTCCACATCATGTTGGTGGCAGCAGGGGTGGAGGAGGAGGAGGACATGGCAGCTCAGGAGGTGGGGGGCGTGGAGAGACCACCGCAAGAGCAGCCACCACCAGATCCTCAGGAAGGAGGGCAGGGGGCTGCCGCTGAGGGCCAGGAGGTGGGAGGGCAGCCTCCCGATAGGGTGCACAGAAGGCGGAGGGTGCCGAGGACAAGGAGGTTCAGGCCCTGCAATTCCTTCGATGCCCTCTTGGAGGAGACATGCCGTCGCCAGCTGCGTCTGTCCAAGACCAGGTGCGTCACATTTGTGAGATGCTCTCACACCTGGCACCTCAGCGGGGGGGGCGGGGGGGGGGGGGGGCAGTGGCTCCCTGTGGACGTGAAGATGACGGCAGCCCTCAATTTCTATGCCTCCGGGTCATTTCAGGCACCCAGTGGCGACCTAGCTGGTATCTCCCAGGCCTTTGTGCACAGATGTGTGCGGCAGGTCACAGTTGCCCTGTATGCCCAGGCAGGGCAGTTCATTAATTTCAATGTGGGTTGTGCACAGCTCTCGGCTTCACATCCAGTGCTGGGATCCTGAATGCGCAGGGTGCAGTGGACGGGACACACATCACCTTGCGGGCCCCCCATGCAGGGCCGCAGCAATTTGTGAACTGGAAGGGGTTCCACTCCCTGAAGTTCCAAATCGTCTGCGACCATCGGCTCAAGTTCACGCAGGTCGATGTACGCCACCCAGGGAGTGTCCATGACAGCTTTGTGATCCGGCAGTCGGACATCCCTGGGCTCTTTGAAGACCAGCCAAGGCTCCCCGGATGGCTACTGGGTGACAAGGGTTACCCGCTAAGGTCATGGCTGATGACGCCTGAGCGGAGGCCCAAGGCCGAGGCGGACACCCATTATAACGAGGCCCATGCAGCCACCTGGTCCGTCGTAGAGCGGTGCATCAGCCTGCTGAAGATGTGGCTCCGCTGCTTGGACCGCTCTGCGGGGGCTCCCCAGTATGACCCTGTGCGTGCTTCACACATCATCATCGTTTGCTGCGTTCTGCACAACATCACTCAGCAGTGGGGAGACCAGCTGGAGCAGGAGGAGGAGGAGGAGCAGTGCCCCATCATATTAAGAGCCGGAGGAAAGAGGGCGGGCGGCAATGGCAGGTGTCCAGCAAGGAAGGGCAGTGAGGGATGCCTTGATTGCAGCCTGCTTCACCTAGCTGGTGCTGTGCAGTGAGGGGGCTGCAACCACCACACATCCACCACACCCCAGGAGCAAGTGCAGCCGCTATTCCCCCTCCAAACCGACCTGGGCCCTCAAACCACCACATCACCCTTCCCCTGCTTCTGTCATCCCACCACCCTTTCCCCCAGAAACATCCAACCCTATTAATGTGCCTGGGCTGGCAATGGTTGCGAGTCTTGTTTGAAGGCTGGAGGATGATGACAACTTGCTGTTGTGCTCACTGGGATCCTGCCCCTGGTGCAATTCAAGTCTGACTGCTCCCGAATGCATGCTGCCACCCTGGCTCACGTAGCTGGAAGGGTTGGGGACACATGTTTTTTGGCCAAAGACGGGGGGACTTGCACCAAGGGTCTGGTGGGTGTTGGGGAAGGTAGGGCAGGCACTCTGAAACGTGGGCTGAGTTTGCAAGGCTCAACAGACAGCACCTCTATGTTTGGGAATGGGGACCACTCAGCTTTGTGGGGGGGTAGAATCAGAGACACATTAGTCACAGCTTGATGTGCAATGAACAGTTTATTGTGCTCTTAACATAAATGATTACCAAACCCTGACTAATGCTGACCTTCACTCGTGCCCTCTAATGAACTACAACTTTCTAACTTTGTGCTGTCTACTGGTTCTTCTCGGTGCTACCCCAGGATGCACATCGGAGGTGGAGGTGTCCAGCTGTGATGCACGCCCCGTTGCCTGTGATGTCCTTTGCGGACATCCCTTGGGTGGCCGGGACCTAGAGGGCCCCAGCTGACTTGTGGATGGCACTGTTTCAGTGCCACCCTGTTCATCTCGCTGGCCCTGAGATGCGCCGGTGTGAGGAAGGGGGGAATTGGAAGTTCTTGGGACGTCTGGGATCTCCTGGGTGGAAGACACCGGCTTTAGCTCTTCCTCCTCCTTTGGGGTGCCGAGAGGCCCCGGGGTCAGTCCATGGGATGCCAGGGTAGCCGGGCTCCAGAAGCTCCAGCGTCACCTGGCTCTGCCAGTCCTGGAGGCCTAGATACATTTGCCCCATGATGTGTGATCCCTCAGCCCCGGCCCTCTGAGACTGGGCCAAGCTCCGGAGCCCCTCCGCTACAGCATTCTGTGAGCGAGCCAGGCTCTGGAGCCCCCCAGCAGTAGCCCTCTGAGACTGGGCTAAGTTGTCGAGGCTCACAGCCATGGCCTGCTGTGTCTCCAGAGTCCCAGGCATGGCCAGCAGTGTCTCCCACATGCCCCCGACACCCATGGCCATCGAACGTTGTGCCTCCTGGATGCCGGAAACACACTCGCCCGTGGCCCATAGTGTTTCCAGGATGGCCTGGACCCTGACACCCATGAGGACAGACCCCTGAGCCAGACTTTCCACTGTGGTCACCACCCTTGCAGTGTTGGTCTCACGCTGTGTCGGCACCACCTCCTGCAACAGCACTCTGTTTGACTCCCCTAAACAGCCTTGCAGTTGCAGCTTGGTTGCTGACAGCCCTTCCACAACACCCCAGGTTTCCTGATGCATCTCCACCAGCCTTGGGAGGAACAAACCCAGAGGCCTAGCAGCTGGCTTGGGGACAGCTGAATCCTGGCCTCCGGCAGACCTCTGTCTGCCCGAGCCCTCGGATGTGCCCGCCTCCACCTGATGTGCATCAGCGGCTGTGATGTGCTCACCAGATCGTGACCCAGAAGCCTCAACACTAAAGGTACCCACCGTGGTGATAGTCTCTGTGTTGGTGGGTTGTGTGGTACATGCCGGTGACGCTTTGTAGTGATGCCCTCGGAGGATTCCTCAGTGCCTCTCTCCGAGGTGTCGTCCAGGGGGTCGTGGGCAGTTTGCTCCAGAGCAGCGGGGGTGGCGACAACACCTGAAGGGCCGGGTTCCTCTGGGTCCAGAGCTGGAAAAAAGAACAAACGTTAGGGGGAGGGAGGCAAAACATTCCGTGCAGTATTGCACTTACTTAGAGGAGGACCAAGGTTGAGGTGCGCTTCTGCTCACTTGCATGCTGTACGCCCACCTGGCTGTCGGTGACCATTCAGGATGGCCCATCATCCCCTGCCAGCTCCATGGCACGCTCCTCCATGCTACTCAGCTGCCGCAGGTCAGGCACAGCACCACCAGTCTGTGTCGTTTCCCGTGCATTGTGGATTTTCTTTTCCTGTGGGAACATAAGGTGGATAGCAAGCATTAACAGATTGCAGTGCATGGTGCAATATGCGTGTCTGTGTCTCGGGCGTTGTGCTGACAGTTTCAGGGAAAGCAGTCACCACTGAAGCTCATTGTTCCAGCGGAGCAGGCAGAGAGGCGATTCTTGTGAGGAGAGCTGAAAGGTAAGAGTTTGATTTTTAACTTACTTTTTTTTCGGAGTTTTTCCAGAGCAACCGGAAGTAGAGAACCGGAAGTCGGCCATAGAGAGACCTGGCAAGGTTTTTAGAAACCGTACAGTGCAGAAAGACGCCATCTGGCCCATCGAGTCTGCACCGACCACAATCCCACCCAGGCCCTACCCCCATATCCCCACACATTTACCCGCTAATCCCACTAACCTATGCATCTCAGGACACTAAGGGGCAATTTCAGCATGGTCAATCAACCTAACACTCACATCTTTGGACTGTGGGAGGAAACCGGAGCACCCGGAGGAAACCCACGCAGACACGAGGAGAATGTGCAAACTCCACACAGACAGTGACCCGAGCCGGGAATCGAACTCAGGTCCCTGGAGCTGTGAAGCAGCAGTGCTAACCACTGTGCTACCGTGCCGCCAATAAAAGTTTTGCCCAATAAATTTGAACGGTGAGGAAACCCGAGACATTTCACGCGTAATGTCTCCCACCCTCCCCCCTCCTCTAACCTGAAAAAAAAAGACTCGGAGTGAGAGCAGGTAAGCTTTTTTTTTCCTCTTTTGTTTCTTAGTAAGGGAAGTTAGCAGGGATGTCAGTGCAGGCAGTGCAATGTTCCTCCTGTGGGATGTTTGAGGTGAGGGACACCAGTGTCCCAGCTGAGTACACCTGCAGGAAGTGCACCCAATTCCAGCTCCTTGAAGACTGTGTTAGGGATCTGGAGCTGGAACTGGATGAACTCAGGATCATTCGGGAGGCAGAGACAGTTATAGATAAAAGCTACAGGGAGGTAGCTACTCCTAGAAATGAAGATACTTGGGTGACTGTTAGAAGGGATAAGAAGCAGTCAGTGCAACGATCCCCTTTGGCTGTTCCTCTGTAATAACAAGTATTCCATTTTGGATACTGTTGGGGAGGACGACTTACCAGGGGTAAGCCATGGGGTACAGGTCTCTGGCACTGAGTCTGTCCCTGTTGCTCAGAAGGGAAGGGGGGAGAGGAGTAGAGCATTAGTTATTGGGGACTCCATAGTTAGGGGGACAGATAGGAGATGCTGTGGGAGCGAGAGGGACTCGCGGCTGGTGTGTTGCCTCCCAGGTGCCAGGGTCCATGATGTCTCGGATCGTGTTTTCGGGATCCTTAAGGGGGAGGGGGACCAGCCCCAAGTCGTGGTCCACATTGGCACCCAAGACATGGGTAGGAAAAGGGATGGGGATGTAAGGCAGAAATTCAGGGAGTTAGGGTGGAAGCTTAGAGCTAGAACAAACAGAGTTGTTATCTCTGGTTTGTTACCCGTGCCACGTGCTAGCGAGAAGAAGAATAGGGAGAGAGAGCAGTTGAACACGTGGCTACAGGGATGGTGCAGGAGGGAGGGATTCAGAAACCTGGATAATTGGGGCTCATTCTGGGGTAGGTGGGACCTCCACAAACGAGTGGTCTACACCTGAACCTGAGGGGTACCAATATCCTGGGGGGGAAATTTGCTAATGCTCTTCGGGAGGGTTTAAACTAATTCAGCAGGGGGATGGGAACCTGAATTGTAACTCCAGTGTACAGGAAGTTGAGGGTGGTCAGGTCATGAATAAGGTTTCAAGGTCGCAAGTGTTTACCGGCAGGCAGGAAGGTGGTTTGAAGTGTGTCTACTTCAACGCCAGGAGCATCCGGAATAAGGTGGGTGAACTTGCAGCATGGGTTGGTACCTGGGACTTCGATGTTGTGGCCATTTCGGAGACATGGATAGAGCAGGGACAGGAATGGTTGTTGCAGGTTCCAGGGTTTAGATGTTTCAGTAAGATCAGGGAAGGTGGTAAAAGAGATGGAGGTGTGGCATTGTTAGTCAAGGGCAGTATTACGGTGGCAGAAAGGACGTTTGATGAGGACTCGTCTACTGACGTTGTATGGGCTGAGGTTAGAAACAGGAAAGGAAAGGTCACCCTGTTGGGAGATTTCTATAGGCCTCCGAAAAGTTCCAGAGACGTAGAGGAAAGGATTGCAAAGATGATTCTGGATAGGAGCGAAAGTAACAGGGTAGTTGTTTTGGGGGACTTTAACTTTACAAATATTGACTGGAAAAGCTATAGTTTGAGTACTTTAGATGGGTCAGTTTTTGTCCAATTTGTGCAGGAGGGTTTCCTGACACAGTATGTAGATAGGCCAGCAAGAGGATTTGGTACTAGGTAATGAACCAGGCCAGGTACTAGATTTGGAGGTAGGTGAGCACTTTGGTGATAGTGACCACAATTCGGTTACGTTTACTTTAGCGATGGAAAGGGATAGGTATATACCACAGGGCAAGAGTTATAGCTGAGGGAAAGGAAATTATGATGCGATTAGGCGTGGTTTAGGATGCATAGGATGGGGAAGAAATCTGCAGGGGATGGGTACGATTGAAATGTGGAGCTTGTTCAAGGAACAGCTACTGCGTGTCCTTGAGAAGTACGTACCTGTCAGACAGGGAGGAAGTGGTCGAGCAAGGGAACCGTGGTTTACTAAAGAAGTTGAATCTCTTGTGAAGAGGAAGGAGGAGACTTATGTAAAGATGAGACGTGAAGGCTCAGTTAGGGCGCTTGAGAGTTACAAGTTAGCCAGGAAGGACCTAAAGAGAGCTAAGAAGAGCCAGGAGGAGACATGAGAAATCTTTGGCAGGTAGGATCAAGGAAAACCCTAAAGCTTTCTATAGGTATGTCAGGAATAAAAGAATGACTAGGGTATGATTAGGGCCAGTCAAGGACAGGAGTGGAAAGTTGTGCATGGAGTCCGGAGAGATAGGAGAGGCGCTAAATGAATATTTTTCGTCAGTATTCACACAGGAAAAAGACAATGCTGTCAAGGAGAATACTGAGATACAGGCTATTGGACTAGACGGGATTGAGGTTAATAAGGAGGAAGTGTTAGCAATTCTGGAAAGTGTGAAAATAGATAAGTCCCCTGGGCTGGATGGGATCTATCCTAGGATTCTCTGGGAGGCTAGGGAGGAGATTGCAGAGCCTTTGGCTTTGATCTTTATGTCGTCATTGTCTACAGGAATAGTGCCAGAAGACTGGAGGCTAGCAAATGTTGTCCCTGTGGTGAACCATCGTTGGTTCACCACTGGGGTTTGTTACCATGTTACTGTTGGGCTAGGGTGTTATTACTGTGGGGGTTGTACTATGTTGTTGGGTTAGGGTGTTTACCTGTTATGAGAGTTATCGTGGCACATTCCAGTGGGGTCCCGCCTCCGGTGGCAGGGTATAAGACCCCCTGCTCCGGCAGGACCCCTTCAGTCTGAACTGGTGTATTCGTGTTAGTAGTTCCCTTGTTACTTTATTAAAGCCTTCAATACCAAAGCCTTGATTCCATGTGCTTATTGACGCGCATCAGTCCCCTTGTTCAAGAAGGGGAGTAGAGACAACCCTGGTAATTATAGACCAGTGAGCCTTACTTCTGTTGTGGGCAAGGTTTTGGAAAGGATTATAAGAGATAGGATTTATAATCATCTAGAAAGGAATAATTTGATTAGGGATAGTCAACACGGTTTTGTGAAGGGTAGGTCGTGCCTCACAAACCTTATTGAGTTCTTTGAGAAAGTGACCAAAGAGGTGGATAAGGGTAAAGCAGTTGATGTGGTGTATATGAATTTCAGTAAAGCGTTTGATAAGGTTCCCCATGGTAAGCTATTGCAGAAGATACGGAGGCATGGGATTGAGGGTGATTTAGCGGTTTGGATCAGAAATTGGCTAGCTGTAAGAAGACAGAGGGTGGTGGTTGATGGGAAATGTTCATCCTGGAGTTGTTACTAGTGGTGAACCGCAAGGATCTGTTTTGGGGCCACTGCTGTTTGTCATTTTTATAAATGACCTGGATGAGGGTGTAGAAGGCTGGGTTAGTAAATTTGCGGATGACACTAAAGTCGATGGAGTTGTGGACAGTGCGGAAGGATGTTGCAGGTTACAGAGGGACATAAATAAGCTGCAGAGCTGGGCTGAGAGGTGGCAAATGAAGTTTAATGCGGAAAAGTGTGAGGTGATTCACTTTGGAAGGAGTAACAGGAATACAGAGTACTGGGCTAATGGCAAGATACTTGGTAGTGTGGATGAGCAGAGAGATCTCGGTATCCATGTGCATAGATCCCTGAAAGTTGGCACCCAGGTTGATAGGGTTGTTAAGAAGTGTCAGATGGAGTGGATATCTGCTCTCAAACAGTGCACAGACACAGAAATCAAGTTACAGAATACTAAATAGAATGCAAATCTCTACAGCCAGCCAGGTCTTAAAGGTACAGACAATGTGGGTGGAGGGAGCATTCAACACAGGTTAAAGAGATGTGTATTGTCTCCAGACAGAACAGCTAGTGAGATTCTGCAAGATCAGGGGGAAAGCTGTGGGGGTTACTGATAATGTGACATAAATCCAACATCCCGGTTTAGGCCTAAAGATTTCTGTGTCTGTGCACTGTTTGAGAACAGATATCTACTCCATCTGACGAAGGAGCAGTGCTCCGAAAGCTTATGGTATTTGCTAGCAAATAAACCTGTTGGACTTTAACCTGGTGTTGTGAGACTTCTTACTGTGCTTACCCCAGTCCAACGCCGGCATCTCCACATCATTATTAGGGGAATGCAGATGCAGTGAGTGTGGCCAGTCAATACTTGTGAGAGATTTTGAAGGCTGCATTCAGTTGAGTGTCATTCATCCCTCAGGGTGCTGATTGGCTGCCATTCAATAGGCTGCTGTGTCCAGGGGGGCTGCAATACTCAAGGCTCCCATTCAAGAGAGGGAATGATCACAAGCTGGGGCTGTGCATGTCAGCACAATGCTAAGCAGCAGTGAACATAGAACATAGAACATTACAGCGCAGTACAGGCCCTGCGGCTCTTGATGTTGCGCCGACCAGTGAAACCAATCTAAAGCCCCTCTAATCTACATTATTCCAATATCATCCATATGTTTATCCAATAACCATTTGAAAGCTCTTAATGTTGACGAGTCCACTACTGCTGCAGGCAGGGCATTCCACGCCCTTACTACTCTCTGAGTGAAGAACCTACCTTTGACACCTGTTCTATATCTCTCACCCCTCAATTTAAAGCTATGTCCCCTCATGTTAGCCATCACCATCCGAGGAAAAAGACTCTCACTATCCACCCTATCTAATCCTCTGATCATCTTGTATGCCTCTATTAAGTCACCTCTTAACATTCTTCTCTCTAACGAATACAACCTCAAATCCCTCAGCCTTTCCTCATACGATTTTCCCACCATACCAGGCACCATCCTGGTAAATCCCCTCTGCACCCTATCCAACGCTTCCACATCCTTCCTATAATGCGGCAACCAGAACGCAATACTCCAAGTGCGGCCGCACCAGAGTTTTGTACAGTTGCAGCATGACCTCCTGGCTCCGAAACTCAATCCCTCTACCAATAAAAGCTAACACACCGCATGCCTTCTTAACAACCCTATCAACCTGGGTGCCAACTTTCAGGGATCTATGCACATGGACACCCAGATCCCTCTGTTCATCCACACTACCAAGTATCTTACCATTAGCCCAGTACTCTGTATACCTGTTACTCCTTCCAAAGTGAAATCACCTCACACTTTTCCGCATTAAACTCCATTTGCCACCTCTCAGTCCAGCTCTGCAGCTTATCTATGTCCCTCTGTAACCTGCCACTTCCCTCCGCACTGTCTACAATGCCACCGACTTTAGTGTCATCTGCAAATTTACTGATCCATCCTTCTACGCCCTCATCCAGGTCATTTATAAAAATGACAAACAGCAGTGGCCCCAAAACAGATCCTTGCGGTACACCACAAATGGCTGAACTCCAGGATGAATATTTCCCATCAACCCTCTGTTTTCTTACAGCTAGCCAATTCCTGATCCAAACCTCTGAGGTCAGTATGTTCAAGGAATGGAGGGATTGCGTGCCTGCATTATCCAGATCCATGGGGGCATGAGGTGAGCGGGCAGCCATGTCTGTGTGTGGGGGGAGACGGGGGCAGCAATGTCTGTGTGGGGGAAAGGGGCCAGCGATGTCTGTATGGGGGAGGTGGGGCCAGCGATGTCTGTATGGGGGAGGGGGGGCCAGCGATGTCTGTATGGGGGAGGGGGGGCCAGCGATGTCTGTATGGGGGAGGGGGGGCCAGCGATGAGTGTTTGGGGGAGGGGGGGCCAGCGATGAGTGTATGGGGGAGGGGGGCCAGCGATGAGTGTTTGGGGGAGGGGGGGCCAGCGATGTCTGTATGGGGGAGGTGGGGCCAGCGATGTCTGTATGGGGGAGGGGGGGCTAGCAATGTCTGTATGGGGGAGGTGGGGCCAGCGATGTCTGTATGGGGGAGGGGGGGCCAGCGATGTCTGTATGGGGGAGGGGGGGCCAGCGATGTCTGTATGGGGGAGGTGGGGCCAGCGATGAGTGTTTGGGGGAGGGGGGGCCAGCGATGTCTGTATGGGGGAGGGGGGCCAGCGATGAGTGTATGGGGGAGGGGGGGCCAGCGATGTCTGTATGGGGGAGGGGGGGCTAGCAATGTCTGTATGGGGGAGGGGGGGCTAGCAATGTCTGTATGGGGGAGGGGAGGGCAAGCAATGTCTGTATGGGGGAGGGGAGGGCAAGCAATGTCTGTATGGGGGAGGGGGGGCTAGCAATGTCTGTATGGGGGAGGGGAGGGCAAGCAATGTCTGTATGGGGGAGGGGAGGGCAAGCAATGTCTGTATGGGGGAGGGGGGGCCAGCAATGTCTGTATGGGGGAGGGGGGGGCAGCAACGTCTGTATGGGGGAGGGAGGGCGATGAGGCCAGCAATGTGTGTGTGGGGGGGTTGTCGGGGCCAGCGATGTGTGTGGGGGGGCGGGGAGGGTGAGGCGGGGGTTGTGGGGGCTAGCGATGTGTGTGTGGGGGTTGTGGGGGCCAGCGATGTGTGTGCGGAGGGTTGTGGGGGCCAGCGATGTGTGTGGGGGTTGTGGGGGCCAGCGATGTGTGTGTGGAGGGTTGTGGGGGCCAGCGATGTGTGTGTGGGGGTTGTGGGGGCCAGCGATGTGTGTGTGGAGGGTTGTGGGGGCCAGCGATGTGTGTGTGGGGGTTGTGGGGGCCAGCGATGTGTGTGTGGAGGGTTGTGGGGGCCAGCGATGTGTGTGTGGGGGTTGTGGGGGCCAGCGCTGTGTGTGTGGAGGGTTGTGGGGCCAGCGATGAGTTTCTCTGCAGGATAGCAGTGAGGTCAGTATGTTCAAGGAATGGAGGGATTGCGTGCCTGCATTATCCAGATCCATGGGGGCATGAGGTGAGCGGGCAGCCATGTCTGTGTGTGGGGGGAGACGGGGGCAGCAATGTCTATATGGGGAGGGGGCCAGAAATGTCTGTATGGGGGAGGGAGGGTGATGAGGCCAGCAATGTGTCTGCGGGGGTTGTGGGGGCTAGTGATGAGGCCAGTGATGTGTTTGGGGGTTGTCGGGGCCAGCGATGTGTGTGTGTGGGGGTTGTCGGGGCTAGTGATGAGGCCAGCAATGTGTGTGTGTGGGGGGGTTGTGGGGGCCAGCAATGTCTGTGCAGGGGGTTGTGCAGGCCAGCGCTGTGTGTGGGGGGTTGTGGGGGCCAGCGATGTGTGTGGGGGGTTGTGGGGGCCAGCGCTGTGTGTGGGGGGTTGTGGGGGCCAGCGCTGTGTGTGGGGGGTTGTGGGGGCCAGCGCTGTGTGTGGGGGGTTGTGGGGGCCAGCGCTGTGTGTGGGGGGTTGTGGGGGCCAGCGCTGTGTGTGGGGGGTTATGGGGGCCAGCGCTGTGTGTGGGGGGTTGTGGGGGCCAGCGCTGTGTGTGGGGGGTTATGGGGGCCAGCGCTGTGTGTGGGGGGTTGTGGGGGCCAGTGCTGTGTGTGGGGGGTTGTGGGGGCCAGCGCTGTGTGTGGGGGGTGATGGGGGCCAGCGCTGTGTGTGGGGGGTTGTGGGGGCCAGTGCTGTGTGTGGGGGGTTGTGGGGGCCAGCGCTGTGTGTGGGGGGTTGTGGGGGCCAGCGCTGTGTGTGGGGGGTTATGGGGGCCAGCGCTGTGTGTGGGGGGTTATGGGGGCCAGCGCTGTGTGTGGGGGGTTGTGGGGGCCAGCGCTGTGTGTGGGGGGTTGTGGGGGCCAGCGCTGTGTGTGGGGGGTTGTGGGGGCCAGCGCTGTGTGTGGGGGGTTGTGGGGGCCAGCGCTGTGTGTGGGGGGTTATGGGGGCCAGCGCTGTGTGTGGGGGGTTGTGGGGGCCAGCGCTGTGTGTGGGGGGTTGTGGGGGCCAGCGATGTGTGTGGGGGGTTGTGGGGGCCAGCACTGTGTGTGGGGGGGTTGTGGGGGCCAGCGATGTGTGTGTGGGGGAGTTGTGGGTGTCAGCGGTGTCTGTGCGGGTGGGTTGTGGGGGCCAGCGATGAGGCCAGCGATGTGTGTGGGGGTTGGATGGCAGTGATCTGGATGTTGAGAGGTCTTTTCCACAATCTCTCAGCGATGTGCACATGCGCGGGTACCCGCTCAACCCGCCGATTTCAGGCTCTTTGGCGTGAATAGGCCCCGTCCTTGAGCGTTTAATGATACTCACGACTGGGCCCTCTGCAGTGCACAGAGTGCGGAGATTCGGGTTTGAAGTTGTACTGAAAAAACCATCATGATCGAGACCAGTTTTCTCGCCATTTCAGCGCTGTTGGGAGAATCGCCCCTGTTGTTTCAGGCTGATGCCTGTTTTTGTGCAAATTAATTTTCAACCTAGTTTAACCAGATTGCAATTTTGAATGTTTGCAGCAGAAATCATACTAACGGAAGCATGGGTGAATGGATTGAGATAACTCATTGAGTGGAGATGACATCATCCCTCTTCCCCTCACCCCTGCCTAATGAATCTTCCCACCTAACCGTCCCTTAACCAATGCTCCATGTTAGCTGTGGAGCCTTTATCACAAAATTCACCTTGTTCTGTCCCACTCCACTCTGGTAATCTTACCTTATTGGAGCATCTCACCTTGCTCCACCCCTCTCACTTCACATTAAAAATCCTTTGGCTCTGGAACACTCAAGTGTCACGTTACATTATTCATGGAGCTACCTTCACTGCTGTCCTCTCGTAGTCTCTGTACCAAACAATTTCTTATCCTCTGTGATCTCAAACTCCAACTCAACTCAGCATACTCTCTCTGCTTTGAGAGCTTTGCCTTCCTGTCTTCCTGAAATCTCCACCTCCTTATAACTCCCACTTGCCATACTCACAGCCTCTCAAACCTGCCGTCTCATGTAGTCTTGTCATTCCCATTGTGTAACTCCCAGATAAAGGCCATGTCTGATCATCTCCTGTGTAAATCTCCATCCACATCCCATTCCCCCTTCCAACTCCACTTCTGTGATGACTTCAGCCAGGCTAATGAGGTTGGTTTGCTCGAGTATGAACTCCTAATTGATGGTTAAATTGATGGAGCCTCATGTTCCCTATTTAAAGCAGGTGTGTCAGTCTCTCTGCCGCAATAGCCAGGAGCTCCCAAGAGCGAAAGCTCTGTTTTGTATTACAGTTGGGAAATAAAAAAGCAATTGGTGATGGGACTTTCGCCTCTGTGGAATTATTTCAACTTCCTTCTGTGTTCACTCTGGAAGAAACTCCCCTGCCAGTTACTTACCACCGCACAATCAAATTCCCAACATTAATCACAATATTGCTGCGCTACTGATCTGTTCAATAACACCTTTACTTCCACCTTTAATATCCTGGTCTTCATTAAGACCACTATTCTCCCTCATCCTTCCCACTCAAATGCTCTGCATAAGTCGGTCTTACAATTGAATTTAATATCCCATTTACCTTCTGCATATCATGAACTATTTCTGCTACTGATAACACAATTTTAGTTCTTCACTTACAAGGTCACCCGAATGTGAAGTGTTCATCTATATCAGCAGTCCTTTGAGGTATTTCTGCATTCCCTCAATGTATTCTCACAATTTCTACTTAGGCTGCTGTTCCTGTTATAGCTCCTGTACCAGCACACTCTCCCAAATCTCTTCCAATTCAAAGTCAAGATTCATCTAAATCATTCATATTATTTCTTTGAAAAGAATTATGTATAATTTCCTGGATCACACTTTGGGTGACGGTGCCTTGAGGCACAGTAACAGTTGATAGATTAAAAGCTACCTGTATAATTTTGTAATGCATATCACTGCATGAAGCATTGAGTTGTGATAGCTAAAAGTCCATCCTTTGGGCCATTTTCATTGAATCCATAGAATCCCCACAGTGCAGAAGGAGGCCATTCTGCCCATCGAGTCTGCACCAACCACAATCCCATCTGGGCCCTATCCCCATAACCCCACATATTTACCCTGCTAATCACCCTGACACCAGGGCCAATTTAGTATGGCCAATCCACCTAACCTGCACATCTTTGGACTTGGGAGGAAACCGGAGCACCCGGAGGAAACCCACGCAGACACGGGGAGAATGTGCAAACTCCACACAGAAAGTGACCTGAGGCCGGAATTGAACCTGGGTCCCTGGCACTGTGAGGCAGCAGTGCTCTGTGCCACCGTGCCACCCATCATTTTTCTACATCATATAGGCACCATGGTTCATGGGATTCCCGAAGTATTCTGTCACCATTTATCTTCATTGTAGTCGAACAACCTTCTCCATTGAAGGCAGTTATATTCTTCGTTTTCACATTTAAACTTGCCAAAATGCTACTTTTTAATTACTCAGGCTATTAGTTCTGTTAATATGAACACACATTAACACGATGGGATTTCCTTCTGTACCAACATGGAGCTGGCAGAGGCTGCTGAACTCTGTGAGGCTACCTTCATGGAAAATAAAGTAATTCCAGAGTCTGGAATTTGCTCACTGTCTCTGGGCTAATTGCTGATTATCAGGGTTTGACTGTGCTGCAGGCAGTAACCACACACCTGCAAGTTTAGCATCCACGCACTGATTAGATGCAATGTTTAGACTGCAGTATATGTGGGCTCTTGGTTACCACTTGCACTGAATGTGTGGAGTGCCCCGGCTGTCACTCAGCGGCACGTTGCAGAATGGCTCTGATCCGAGATCCATCAATGTGACACAGGGAGTCCCGGTGAAGGAGGTCCAGAGGACGCGGGTCAAGTAAAAAGGGTTAACAATAGATATGCTAATCTAAGGCGCTCATGCTGATGTACCAGACTCCCTCCAGAGAGAGAGGTTGGAATCATTCCAAGGAGCAACGTGCTATTCTCTACTCCCTTTAGACATGGTACTGATTAACAAGCATTAAACACACACCAGAACTTGTCTCGATTGTGTCTCAGAGCCAAGTCCCAAGCCCAAAATAGAAGGAGCCTATCACAGAACAATGGGATGTCCTGTATCCACAGGGAGGAGGGCAGGGAGAGAACGTCACTTCACTTTCCTGTTCCTATCTCCTCCTCGGCTCACCTGCTGAAGGAGCAGCTCTCCGAAAGCTCGTGATTCCAAATAAACTTCTTGGACTTTAACCTGGTGTTGTGAGACTTTTTACTGTGCCTATCTCTTCAGCTATTGCTGCTCTTTTCTTCATTCTTTCACAGGGTCCCGAAATCCAGCAATAACCCTTCACACCCTTTGCAATCAAACATTTCTCTAACACAAGTGTGGAATATGCAATGACCCAATCTCTACGGGGGTGGTACAGTGGTTAGCACTGCTGCTCACAGCACCAGGGACCCGATTTGATTCCGGCCTCTGGTCACTATCTGTGTGGAGTTTGCACATTCTCCCCGTGTCTGTGTGGGTTTCCTCCGGGTGCTCCGGTTTCTTCCCACTGTCCAAGGATGTGCGGTTAGGTTGATGGGCCATGATAAATTGCCCCTTAATGTCAGGAGGATTAGTAGGATAAATATGTGGGGTTACGGGGATAAGACAGGAACTGGGTGGGATTGTTGTCGGTGCAGGCTCGATGGGCCAAATGGCCTCCTTCTGCACTGTAGATTCTATGATTCCACTGTTCTCTGTGGAAGAAACACTAATGACCCATTGAGTGAAGAAGTTCCTTCTTATCTTAGTCTTAAACGAGAGACCCCTTATTTTTAAACTGAGCCCCCTAATCCTAGGTTCCCCATGAGGGGAAACATCCTCCCAGCATCCTTCTGTCAAACCTCCTCAAAATCTGATCTATTTCAATAAGATGACTTCTCTTTCTTCTCAACTCCACTGAGTATGGGTCCAACCTGCTCAACCTGACCTCATAAGACAACCTCTTCATTCCAGGAATAAACCTAGTGAACCTTTTCTGAACCGCTTCCAATGTAAGTAGATCCCTCCTGTGCCATATACAAGTCTTCCCTGCTTTTATACTCCGACCCTGCCTTTCAATAGAGGCCAACATTCCATTTGTCTTCTGAATTACTTGCTGTAGCTGCATGTTAACTTTTCGTGACTCATGTACAAAGATAACCAGATCCCTCTGAACAGTATTCTGCAGTCTCTATTTTTTCCCACTCAATCAACATAGCCATATATATTCCTTTGCAGACTTTTTGTATCCTCTTCACAATTGTTTTTCTACCTAACTTTGTGTCATCAGCAAATGTGACCACAATTCAGCATAGAGTCATAGAGGTTTACAGCATGGAAACAGGCCCTTCGGCCCAACTTGTCCATGCCGCCCTTTTTTTTAAAACCCCTAAGCTAATCCCAATTGCCCGCATTTGGCCCATATCCCTCTATACCCATCGTACCCTCAAGTATCTATCTAAGTGCTTTTTAAAAGACAAAATTGTACCCGCCTCTACTACTACCTCTGGCAGCTTGTTCCAGATACTCACCACCCTCTGTGTGAAACAATTGCCCCTCTGGACACTTTTGTATCTCTTCCCTCTCACCTTAAACCTATACCTTCTAGTTTTAGACTCCCCTACTTTTGGGAAAAGATATTGACTATCTAGTTGATCTATGCCCCTCATTATTTTATAGACCTCTATAAGATCACCCCTCAGCCTTCTACGCTCCCGAGAAAAAAGTCACAGTCTATCCAGCCTTTCCTTATAATCAATCCATCCAGTCCCGGTCCATCCAAGTATATCTTTTCTGCACTCTTTCTAGTTTAATAATATCCTTTCTATAATAGGGTGACAAGAACGGTACACAGTATTCCAAGTGTGGCCTTACCAATGTCTTGTACAACTTCAACAAGACATTCCAACTCCTGTATTCAATGTTCTGACCGCTGAAACCAAGCATGCCGAATGCCTTCTTTACCACTCTGTCCACCTGTGACTCCACTTTCAAGGAGCTATGAACATGTACCCCTAGATCTCTTTGTTCTGTAACTCTCCCCAATGCCCTACCATTAACTGAGTAAGTCCTGCCCTGGTTCAATCTACCAAAATGCATCACCTCGCATTTGTCTAAATTAAATTCCATCTGCCATTCGTCAGGCCACTGGCCCAATTGATCAAGATCCTGTTGCATTTGAAGATAACTTTCTTCACTGTCCACTATGCCACCAATCTTAGTGTCATCTGCAAACTTACTAACCATGCCTCCTATATTCTCATCCAAATCATTAATATAAATGACAAATAACAGTGGACCCAGCACTGATCCCTGAGTCAGTCCCTTCATTCAAATCATTAATATAGATTATAAATAGTTAAGGCCCCAACACTGATCATGGTGGCACTCCACTTGCTACAGTTCACCTCTTGAGAATAATCCATTTATCCCAACTTTTTGTTTCTTATTAGCTTGTCAATTCTCAATCCACACTAATATATTACCCCAAATACAATGTTTGATTTGATTTATTATTGTCACATGTGGGCGGCACGGTAGCACAGTGGTTAGCACTGCAGCTTCACAGCTCCAGGGTCCCGGGTTCGATTCCCGGCTCGGGTCACTGTCTGTGTGGAGTTTGCACATTCTCCTCGTGTCTGCGTGGGTTTCCTCCGGGTGCTCCGGTTTCCTCCCACAGTCCAAAGATGTGCGGGTTAGGTTGATTGGCCAGGTTAAAAATTGCCCCTTAGAGTCCTGAGATGCGTAGGTTAGAGGGATTAGCGGGTAAAATATGTGGGGGTAGGGCCTGGGTGGGATTGTGGTCGGTGCAGACTCGATGGGCCGAATGGCCTCCTTCTGCACTGTAGGGATTCTATGATTCTATGATTCTATGTATTAAGTATTGTTTCTTGCGCACTATGCAGACAAAGCATACCGTTCATAGAGAAGGAAACAAGAGAGTGCAGAATGTAGTGTTACAGTCATAGCTAGGGTATAGAGAAAGATCAACTTAATGCGAGGTAGGTCCATTCAAAAGTCTGATGGCAGCAGGAAAGAAGCTGTTCTTGAGTCAGTTGGTAAGTGACCTCAGACTTTGGTATCTTTTTCCCGATGGAGGAAGGTGGAAGAGAGAATATCCAGGGTGCGTGGGGTCCTTAATTATCCTGGCTGCTTTGCTGAGACAGTGGGAATTGTAGACAGAGTCAATGGATGGGAGGCTGGTTTGCGTGATGGATTGGGCTACATTCACGACCTTTCGTAGTTCTTTGCGGTCTTGGGCAGAGCAGGAGCCATACCAAGCTGTGATACAACTAGAAAGAATGCTTTCTATGGTGCATCTGCAAAAGTTGGTGAGAGTTGTAGCTGACATGCCAAATTTCCTTAATCCTCTGAGAAAGTAGAGGCATTGGAGGGCTTTCTTATCTACAGTGCTCCTATCTTGTGCAGTAACCTTTTTGAGCGGCACAGTGGTTAGCACTGCTGCCTCACAGCGCCAGGGACCCAGGTTCGATTCCATCTTGGGTGACTGCCTGTATGGCGTTTGCATGTTCTCCCAATGGATGCGATTTTCTTGCTTTCCACACCAGCGGGATCTTCTGGTCCCGCCGACGTGCGCCCCTGCCTCGTGCTCCAGGTAGCATGGGGTGGAATCAATGGGAAATCCCATTGACAATGGCAGGACCAGAAGATCCTGCCACTGGCAAATGGTGCACTGCTTCCAGCCACCGCGAAAAACACCACAGGGATGCCAGAAAATCCCAGCACATGTGGGTTTCCTCCGGGTGCTCCGGTTTCCTCCCACAGCCCAAAGATGTGCAGGTTAGTGGGATTAGCCATGCTAAATTGACCCTTAATGTCCCAAGATGTGTAGGTTAGGGGGATTAGCCACAGGAAATGAGTGCAGGTATGGGGATAGGGTGGGGGAGTGGGCCTGGGTAAGATATTCTTTTGGAGTCAATGCAGACTCGATGGGCTGAATGGCTTCCTTCTGCACTATAGGGATTCTTTGATTCTATGTGGCTCTTTATGAAGTTTCAAGTTTTAAAGTTTATTTATTAGTGTCACAAGTAGGCTTACATTAACACTGCAATGAAGTTACTGTGAAAATCCCCTAGTTGCCATACACTGGTGCCTGCTCGGGTACACTGAGGGTGAATTTAGCATGGTCAATGCACCTAACCAGCACGTCTTTCAGACTGTGGGAGAAAACCGGAGCATCGGATGAAACCCACGCAGACACGGGGAGAATGTGCAGACTCCACGCAGACAGTGACCCAAGGTGGGAATCGAATCCGGATCCCTGGCGCTGTGAGGCAGCAGTGCTAACCACTGTGCCACTGTGCTGCCCACATGAATTGCTATTTGTAAATCCAAATACACTAGATCCACTTAACCTTTATCCTCCCTGTCACAAAATGGTAGGCTGCTATTAAAATGATTCTGTTTTTGCATAAGTAAACCAAACTGCCATGTAATTTGCAAACCATGTCTGGGCAGCAGAGTAGGGAAAGAGTAGAGTGTTCTTTGCAATTGATACAATTAGTAGTCAGAGTGCTGAGAGCTAGGAAGCAGTTTAGACACAGATGAGGTGTTGAACAAGCTGCAGCCAGAAGGAGGGAGAGGCAGCCATCTTCAGGAAACAGCTCAGCTAGCGATGAAGTGCTGAAGGCAAAAGCAGTCTGTGCAAAAGATTGATTTCTTTGTTGAACTGAAGACCAATCCCAAGTCCTGGTTATTTAAGCAGTGGAGTGTGGTGGCCACTGGCAAGATTTTACCAATAGGTTCATGGTTGTTGTTGGGGAAAGGGGGGTCTTAGCAGAATTTAGGATAACGGGGGAACAGATACTTTTGGGTTTTCAGTGTTTTGAGGCACCAGGTACTTATTAATTTGCAGAAGTGTAAGATTGTTCTTTGTGGTGTTTTGATAGCTTTCTTCTACTTTAATAAATACTTTTCATTTATCGTTTAACAAAAGAGAGGTCTGAGTTCTCACTGTTTCTGCAAAAACAAAATACACCACAGGAAACCAGTCTTTTAGGCTGGAACACTCTCACACATAACATCAGCGAGGTTTCATAACACTCCCTGCTTGTTACATCCTCAAATAACTATATTTAATTTGTCAAACATGATTTCCCTTTCACAAAACCATGTTGACTTTGCCTGATATTATTCTGATTTTCCTAAATGTTGTGCTCCTGCCTCCTTGAAGTACTGTGAACAATTCCAGTCTCCATGTTGTGAAAAGGGATGTAGAGGTATTGGAGAAGCTGTAAGCAAGACGCAAAAGGGTGATACAAGAACTAAGATGAAATACTTACCTGGAAGAGTTGACTAGGTTAGAGACCTTTTCCCTAGAAAAGTGAATCTGAGAGAGGTCATTAATATTATGAAAGGGTTTAGTGGTTAAACACAAAGAAAATGCTTCTACTGCTGGAGATACTCGAAAACTAGCAGCTATAAGTATAAGATAGTCACCATTAAATTCAATGGGGAATTCAAGAGAAACATGTTTACTCAAAAAAGTGGTGATAGTCTGACTTCACGTACCAACCTACTCAAGAACAGTTTCTTCCCTGTTGATATCAGATTTTTGAATGGGCCTACCTCACACTAAGTTGATCTTTCTCTACACCCTAGCTATGACTGTAACACTACATTCTGCACTCTCTCCTTTCTTTCTCTATAAACAGTATGCTTTTTCTGCATAGCGTGCAAGAAACAATACTTTTCACTGTATACCGACACATGTGACAATAATAAATCGAATCAAATCAAAAATGTGAAAGAATAAGGGGCAGTTGAAGTGAACAGTATACAACCAGTTATTAGGAAGCTAGATAAGCACATGAGGGAGAAAAGGATAGAAGAGTAATCTCTTCTAGTTCGCCAAAGAGAGTTGGAAAGAGGGTCATGTGGAGAATAAACGCCCTCACGGATCAGTTGGACTGAATGGTTACCATCTATGTAACTCAATGTCAGTTATACACTAGAATTCTACCGCCCCGCCCGCCACAGAATTGGAGCGGGCGAGGAGCGGACAATGGAAATTTCCGTTGACCTCGGGCAGGATTTTCCAGTCTCTGGTCAAGCACGGCCATAAAATCCCACCCCATAGTCTTTTGGGTGAGTGTTCCAGATTTTCACTAGCCATGATGTGGTGACTGTGTGTGTTCGTTTTGCTCCTTAATAGCTCAGTTCCAAATTTAATCTTCTACCCTGTCGTTCTCTGGAGTGTCCAAGCAGGAGAGATAGCTCCTATTTCTGCCCATCAATCCCCTTTATCATTCTGGCTCACGTATGGAGTGTGGATAACGCTGGCAAAGCTAGCATTTATTGACAATCCTTCATTGCCTTTGAGAAGGTGACAGCGCTAAAGTCCGTATAGTGAAGGATTATGCTTATTTACAGCACTTTGATATGCTTTTGAGATGTTTGCTGGGCCATTACAGAGGATAGTTAAGAGTCGACCACACAACTATGGGTCTGGACATACACATAGTCCAGACTGGGTAAGGACAACAGGTTTCCTTCCCTAAAGGATATTCTGAACCAAATGGTATTTTTATGACAATCCAGTAGTGTCCCAGTCACTAGCGTTCTATTTTGGATTTATTTAATTAAACCTATATGCCCCAGCAGCCAGGGTGGAATGTGAAATCTCTTCTCTGGGATGTAAGCTTTTTGGAATATGTGTCCAGTTGCATTACTGCTATGCTCCTGTACCTGTTATCACTTTTAAGACCATGATTAAATCATCGATAAATCATCAGTACTCAAAGGAATACAAGCCTAGGTTATACAGCCTGATTGCTGGCAACATGCCAACAGTGGGTCTCACTAGAAGGTGAATGTTGCATATCATTAATAGGGCCAATGTGTGTAAAATAAAACACACAAAATATAGTGGCTGGAATTTTCCCATCGTTCGCTCCAGCAGGATTTTCCCATACCGCTGCAATGAACTGAGATTTGGCTTGCTGTCAAATTTTCCGTCTTCGCTGCAGCGGGAGCGTGGCGTGAATGGGTGGCGAGATCGCGCCCAATGCTTTTTTAAAAAAAACATCAAACTTGGTACTTAAAAAAAAAGTTCATTGAATCTGACTCCTCCAGCATGTGATTGAGGTCAAGATATAACATTCCTTAATCACATCAGTGGAACTGATGGTTACATAATCATTGAATTTGCAATTTAGTGAGTGCAGTGTCGAGAACTCTGTCAAACACAGCTCAGTTTAAAAGACAATCTTTTCAAAATCAGTAAGGCAATTGTCTGGAACTTCCAGCTCTCCATGAAGCAATGCCTTGCTGATAATCTTCTAAGGACGCCTCAAAGACTATAAACTACATCAATGACCACAAGAGAATTTTCCCTTAATCCCTGACAAAGAATTAACTGGGGCTGTCATTGCACTCACTTATCTTTCTTGTTTGGAATAATCAGCAGATAGTGAAGATCTTCCTCTATGTAATAGTTTACTGCCCCTCAGGATATACATACCTACCGTGAAAATTTTAAAAACTACAGGATCAATTTTACACTATTTAGAAAAGAATATTCTAATCTCCATAAATACGTCCAAAAGGCTATAACATTCATATCAAGGCAGATAATCTGATATACTCAATTAAACACAAACTGGAACAGCTGGGATGAAATAATGTAAATCATCACAAGCATTTCATTCCATCTGTGCAACTCCATACTCTTACATTTTCACAAAAAGTATCTGTTTACTTAACCATATCTGTACTTTTTCACAAAAATCAATGATACCAAAATCCTTAATAGTGAAGATGCTGAGTATTATTTAATAATTTCCTATTAGCTTTGACTGTGACTTAATGGCATGTTTTATCACTCAACCAACAACTCAACAACTGGAGCAGATTATCATTGGCCAGTTATGTCATTGCTACTTTTGAAATCTTGCTGTGTACAGATTTGTCTGCTGCATTTTCCTACATTACGAACAGTAACCATTACAGCAGAGACAGCTGCTGTGAAGAGCAGGGAAAGACTGCTTTTTGCGTTAGCAACCAAACAGGATGCTGGTGAGAGTTGCTTCTCTGTTCAAAAGGAAGGGGACTGCGACAGTTGGAGATTGAAGGAGCTCAGAGTCACTGAGATGAGCCTTGTTGCTAGAAGTCAGATCTGGGAGACTCAGGCAGAATGAATTACTTTCAAAGGACCACTGGAAGTTGTAACCTGGTATGGCAGGGAGGCACAGGCCTGCTGGACAGCTGGAAATAACTTGGGACTCCTTCCTGTAATGCTGTATATCTGCCAGAAGTGTATCATCAAAAGAGTTATAAAATGTAACTCAATTGTATCAATTAGTTAATGCCCTTTACTTCTACGTGTCATGTTAACAATGATTTGTGTGCTTTGCAAGCTAGCACATGTGGAGAGTATTGCATTCAGGATGCAGAATGCTTCCTGTTAGAATGCAACCAATGATAACATTGGATCTGTTATAGTGTGACCAATGGTAACTTGCTGTAAGGGTCAGCTGACCCAGTAAACTATGTAACCAATGACAAAATGATGTGGTGGTCAGCTGACCAGCTGACTCAGTATAAATAAGGAGCTGTTAGGAATTGTGGGAAGGTTGGTATGGCCCAGGATGAGGCTTCCAGTGTTGGAGTAATGAAGTTTCTTTATTGAACCTTTTTCTTTGATTTGTAAGTGGGAGTAAGTTTTGTTTCATTTTATTGCCTATAGCTGAAGAGCTCCTTCTGCTGGCTCAATATTCACCCCACTCCCCACTCCCCCCGCCCCCCCCCCCCCCCCCGACCCCCGCCACACCACGCCACTGTCATTAACAAGGCATTCAACTGAGTCCAATCCATCTCCCACACCTCTGGCCTCATCCCTTCCCCTCCCTCCCAGAACCAGGATAGGGTCCCTTTTGTCCTCACTTTTCACCACCCCGGCCTCTCCATTCAAAGTGTCAAGCTCCACCATTTGCACCAACTCCAGCATGATGCCACCATGAAACACACCTTCCCCTCACTCCCTTATCAGATTTCCACAGGGAGCACTCCCTCTGTGACACCCTGGTCCACTGCTCCATTGCTCCAAATCAATCATCATCTTCCCATACATTTATAAAGACGCAACATCTGCCCCTTTACCCCCCTCTCTCCTCACTTTCTAAAGCCCCAAACACACCTTTCAGGTTAAGCAGTGTTTCACTTGCACCTTCTTCAATTTGGGAGCAGAAACCAATGTGATCTCCTATACACTGGGGTGAGTAAATATAGATTGGATGACCGCTTTGCAGAACATCTTCGCCCAGTCCATAAGCATGACCCACAGCCTTCTTGCTGTTGCTATTTTAACTCAGCACTTTGCTCTCATATCGATAATCAATAATCTCTCCCTCAATGTCAGTAAAATAAAGGAGATAGTCATCAACTACAAGAAGCATAGTGGAGGACACGGCCCTGTCTACATCAACGGGGATGAAGTGGAACTTGTCGAGAGCTTCAGGATTCTAGGTCTCCAGATCACCAACAACCTGTCCTAGTGCCTCCACACCGATGCTATAGTTAAGAAAGCCCACCAATGCCTCTACTTTCTCAGGAGGATACGACTCACACAATTTTTACAGATGCACCATAGAAAGCATTCTTTCTGGTTATATCACAGCTTGGTATGGCTCCTGCTCTGTCCAAGACCGTAAGAAACTGCAAAGGGTCGTGAATGTAGACCAATTCATCACACAAACCAGCCTCCCATCCATTGACTCTGTCTACATTTCCCGCTGCCTCAAAAAAGCAGCCAGCATAATTAAGGACCCCACGCACCCCGGACATTCTCTCTTCCACCTTCTTCCATCGGGAAAAAGATACAAAAGTCCGAGGTCACGTACCAACCGACTCAAGAACAGCTTCTTCCTTGCTGCCATCAGACTTTCGAATGGCCCTACCTCGCACTAAGTTGATCTTTCTCTACACCCTAGCTATGACTGTAACACTACATTCTGTACCCTCTCCTCTCTTTCTCGATGTACGGTATGCTTTGTTTGTATAATGTGCAAGAAACAATTTTCACTGTATGCTAATACATGTGACAATAATAACTCAAATCAAATCAAATCATTTCGCGAGTCAGTGAGGAGCAGTTCAATGGTTAGTCAATTTTAGTCGGAGAGAGAGTCAGGGAACAGGGGCAAACCTCTATTCAGCTGAAGTGCTATTGATAGTTTTGAGGAGTTGGGTTGAGTCCTCAGCAAAACTCTGCAAGCCAATTGGCTAATCCATGCAGCTGAGGCTCAGGAGAAGTCCTGGGAGCCATTCAGACCTCAGTGCAGCCGAGGTTTGAGAATCAAGAAAGCCCACGTAGAATCATTGAGTCCCTACAGTGCAGAAGGCCATTCGGCCCATCGAGTCTACACCGACCACAATCCCACCCAGGCCCTATTCCCATGACCCCTGACACAGGGAGTCAATTTAGCATGGCCAATCAATCTAACCTGCATATCTTTGGACAGTGGGAGTAAACCGGAGCACCCGGGGGAAACCCACGCAGACACGGGGAGAATGTGCAAACTCCACACAGACAGTGACCCGAGGCCAGATTGGACCCGTATCCCTGGCGCTGTGAGGCAGTAGTGCTAATCACTGCGCCACCCCATAACTGAGTTTCAGCAGGCAGAAGAGACTCTGGGCTGCAGAGATGCTGTGGTTTGCAGTCCCCAGACAGTCAGGACTCAGGAGCAGTTCTGAAGAGCTGAAAAGATAGTGGATGGTTGTTAGTTCTGTGCTGGAGAGGGTTAAGTCAGAGAAGACACTTGGGGAGCCATTGGATGTGAATGCTAAAGCTACTGCTATTAAGGGAGGACATAGACAGAAATCTATTTAAAGATGAAGTGAAACAATTCATTTAGTTCATTGATAATGATGGACTCTGTTCTTTGAGATCACCAGCTGATTTTTTACGGACTTGTATGTGATGGTTTGCAGGCAACCTTTCCAAGTGTAGAAACTCTTCTGAAAATATTTTTAACAATACCTGTCATAAATGCTTCCACTGAGTGTTCATCTTCTGTATTTGTGAAGTACAATGAGTCAAGAACATTTGATAAGTTCAGCAATATTGACGATTGAAAATACATCTTTAAAAGATTTTACCTACAAATGATATAATTGATGATTTTGTGAAGAAAAGTATAGAAGAAAAGCTATTGAAGTTGCCATGCCAACACTGGATGAAGCAAGAAAACCTTAAAAATGTGCTCCTCTTCCATATTCTCTTGTTTAAATTCTGTTTATCAAAATGGGCCCATTGCTGGTGCAGAAGGAGGCCATTCGGTCCATCGAGTCTGCACTGACCACAATCCCACCCAAGCCCTATCCCCATAATCCCGCATATTTACCCTGCTAAGCCCCCTGACACTGAGGGTCAATTTAGCATGGCCAATCCACCTAACCCACACATCTTTGGACCGTGTGAGGAAACTGGAGCACCCGGAGGAAACCCACACAGACACGGGGAGAATGTGCCAACTCCACACAGACAGTGACCCAAGCCGGGAATTGAACCCAGGTCCCTGGCGCTGGTGTAATGGCTGCAACTGGCCACATGCTGGTAGCTCCAACCATCATCACTCTCAAGACTGGCCTGCAGAAAGTCTCTCAGACAAAGAATGGAACCCTGCCAGACAGAACCACTGATATTGGACTTGGACTCACTGGACTCTCTACTCAGGTGAATTTACAGCAATAACTTCTTTGATTTTGTGAGAGGATGTAAGGACATTCATTTTTATTCTTGAAACTGAATGAGACTCTGAAATATACCGAATGGCAGCATATTCAACTTGTTGATTGGAGTATTTGCTCCTGCATTGGGCTGGCTCATTCTGTCCTGCACTGGACTGTGCTGCAGAGATATTATCAGCTGATTATTCCATCTCGTTGCTCATTAGCAAGTTCCATGTTTGCTCGCCTCAAGACTCACATGTTGCAATACTGACCATCTTTACTTTCATTCTGACAAGAGGTAAGATTGGATATCATAGAATCATAGAATCCCTACAGTGCAGAAGGAGGCCATTCGGTCCATCGAGTCTGCACTGACCACAATCCCACCCAGGCCCTATCCCCATAATCCCACATATTTACCCTGCTAAGCCCCCTGACACTGAGGGTCAATTTAGCATGGCCAATCCACCTAACCCACACGTCTTTGGACCGTGTGAGGAAACTGGAGCACCCGGAGGAAACCCACACAGACACGGGGAGAATGTGCCAACTCCACACAGACAGTGACCCAAGCCGGGAATTGAACCCAGGTCCCTGGCGCTGTGAGGCAGCAGTGCTAACCACTGCTTCATAGACCGGGAATCGAACCTGGGCCGTGGCAGTGAACATGCAGAATCTTGACCACTAGGAAAGCTTAATTTCAATTCAGCAATTATTCATTCAGACGAGTTTTTCAAGTTAAAAAGCAATTAAGCAGTGATCAATTTGTGTATTTTTGTGGCATGTGGATTTGTGTTCTGTGTGGCAAGGGTGGGTGGGGTCTGGAGGGGCATGACATCATTGGGGGTGACAGCATTGGGGGTGACATCATTGGGGGTAACATCATTGGGTGTGACATCATTGGGGTGGCCAAGAGATGAAGGGAAGTGCAGGGGCTCACAAAGTACAAGTCCACCACTGGAGTACGGTAATCTGAAAGAGGAGCTCTCTCAGTTCCTTGTAATTTTTTCAGAAGTTTATTTATTAGTGTCACAAGTAGGCTTACATTAACACTGCATGAAGTTACTGTGAAAATCCCCTAGTCTCCACACTCCGGCGCCTGTTTGGGTACACTGAGGGAGAATTTAGCATGGCCAATACACCTAACCAGCACATCTTTCGGACTGTGGGAGGAAACCAGAGCACCCGGAGGAAACCCACGCAGAAATGGGGAGAACGTGCAGACTCCGCACAGGCAGTGACCCAAGCTGGGAATCGAACCCAGGTCCCTGGCGCTGTGAGTGCGAACCACTGTGCCAGGAGTAAGGGTTGATGTATTTTCAGATAATTTGCAGTCCTGAGATGACTTGGTGATGGTGATGAAATTAAATAAAGAAGCTGAGATCAGGAGGCAGAAGTGATCGGTGGTCAGAGGAGAGAGAGAGAGAGATAGCTCAAATCCTAAAGTGACAGACAATAGTTGAATTCGTCAGACGTATAAAAAAGGAGACGCGCCATGTGAAAAGCAATTGATGGTGGCAGCCCAGACTAGCTGCTGCTGGTGTGGCAGAGAAAGATATAGAGCACAGGAATTGTCCGACCAAAAGTTGTGCAACTCCATTGGATTTCCAGGCAGTACATCACAGTAGAAAAAATGGGCAGAACCCTCAGAATGAACACTGTTAGACACTGAGATACCCTTCTTAGGAAAGGGCACAGGGCACACATTAAACTAGACACTGGAGCAGTGGTTTCTGTTCTTTCAGACATTGAATCAAGAGAGTTCTCCAACCATCCTGCAAAAAACTACACAGACCAGGAGGAACACACAGCTGAAGGTTCTGGGAGAACTAGCAGGTACTTTAAAGCACAGAGAGAAAGTAATTACTTAAGTACTGTGTGTAATTCAAGATCAGATTTGTTCCCTTTCAAGTAGAACAGCATGTATGGAACTGAATCGAATTCACAGACTAGAAGAAATAAAGAATGGTGAACGTCAGTCAGGAGACTTCGGAGCAGGATTCCCAAAGATATTTACAGGATTGGGAAAGCTGAGAACAGTGAATCATATGACACCAAGCCCAGAAGTGAAACGAATATGCTAATATACACCCAGGCAGGTTCCACGCCCTTTACTTCCAAAGTAAAGAACGAGGTTGACTCAATGGTAAGACAAGGAGCTATTTCACCCGTAAAAGAGCCAATGAGTTGATGCTCTGGAATGATGCTGGTTCTGAAGATAAATGGTTCCATAAGAATATGTGTTGATCTCACGCCACTCAATAAAGCTATGAGAAGAGAAATCCATATGATGGTGTCAGTAGTTGAGAGTTTAACTTAGTATTCTCCAAATTGAACGCTAACAGTGGATTCTGAGAAATACCATTAGCAGAGGAGTCCAAGCCTCTCATGATGTTCAGAACACCATTTGGAAGATTCCGTTTTCAGTTTATCTTTCAGAATCGTCAGCATCCAAGATCCTTCAAAGAGCAATGTCAAGGGCTTACATGGAATGTAAGACCCAAATATTTGAACAATCGCAGCATATAAACTAATGGCATACAGAGAGGTCAGTTAATCCATGCTTATCCCATTTTCCAGCTCTTAGTTAACCTTGTAGGTTGCAGCACCTTGAGTGCGCATCATAGTGATTGTTTTTCAAATATGACAAGGTTTTTGGTTTCTACCACCCCTTTTCAAGCAGCGCATTCCAGACACCCTCCACCCTCTGGGTGAAAAACATTATCCTCAATGTCCACTAATCCTTCCATCAATTTTTTTATTCATTCATGGGACATGGGCATCGCTGGCTGGCCAGCATTTATTGCCCATCCCTAGTTGCCCAAAGGCTGAAAGTCAACCACATTGCTGTGGCTCTGGAGTCACATGTAGGCCAGACCAGGTAAGGATGGCAGATTTCCTCCCCTAAAGGACATTGGTGAACCAGATGGGTTTTTCCGACAATCGACAATGGTTTCATGGTCATCAGTAGATTCTTAATTCCAGATTTTTAAAAAATTGAATTCAAATTCCACCATCTGCCGTGACAAGATTCGAACATGGGTCCCCAGAACATGAGTTGATTTTCTGGATTAATAGTCTAGCGATAATGCCACAAGGCCATCACCTCTCCAAATTCTTTGGATTGATACCTCATGGATAATGACCTCTCTGCTAAGGATGATCTTCTTCCTCTATTCTCTTCCCACACCTAGGCAAACCCTTGTCTGTTTCCATGGTGAATAATTTCTGGAGCAGGTCACTAATCTGTGACCAGGGACTTATAGTTGAGGGGTGCCACTCCACATCAAGCTTGGCTGACCAGAAGTCTCTCCCGCTCTTACCAACAACCATTGGCATGTTGGAAGGATTTACAAGTTGACACATTAAAACCATTTGGCCACCATATGAATGTACCTTACAGAGGAAGACAGGTCTCTCCTATCCACTCTACCTAAGCCCCTCATAATTTTATATACCTAAATTAAATCATCAACAGTACAACAGGCACGAGTTATCAATTAGCAACCAGGAGGAAAGTAAAACAGGCAGTTTAAATGCTCACTTTTTAATTTTTTATTCTGTCACAGAAGGGCAGGTTGGAGTTTGAGGTGAAATGCAATCTAAAGGAAATTAATGAAAATAGATCAGTCTCATTGCGAAGGGAGTGCATTGCGATGGATGATGAGTAGATGATTGATACGAAGAAAATAGAGACATACTTTATTTTTCTAGCCTTCAATGATTACAGTATGATAATCAAAATTACAACACATGCTTAATTAATTTTATTTTAGTCTTGAAATGGCCCAGTAGCATAGCAGAATGTGAAAACTACTCTACTCATTTTGAAATGCTCCTTGAAACATTTTACTAGATGTGTTCCCCCATTTATTTTAATCAATTCTTGTCTCTACTAAAGTGGTAGTGGGTGAAATTCCAGCTGACTATATTAGCATTCAGATGCTCTTATCCCATGGCTTAATGTCTCTGACTATGATCATTTGATCCTTGTACAATTAAAAGCATGCCGCAGGTCTCCCACACTGAAATCTGACTGGTGTATCAATGTGTACCGTCTGCAAGGTAAATATAAGCATTTAATTAGGTTCCTCTTTCTGAAATATACGTGTTTTGTTTATACACTGATTTCCATTGGATACTGTGAATTTAATCCATTGCTTTTTACTTCAGTGACAGATCAGCTAAGTAATCTGATCATCATGAAATGATATATATAATTGAATAAGGTAAAAGCTAGACCCTGTAGATTACCAGTTCTAGTAGGTTTGTATGCTGGAAGAACGGAGAATTGGTGGCATTTTGGTGATCATAGAATCCCTACAGTGCAGAAGGAGACCATTCGGCCCATCGGGTCTGCACTGACCACAATCCCACCCAGGCCCTATTCCCATAACCCCACATGTTTACCCAGCTACTCCCCCTGACAATAGGGAGAATTTAGCATGACCAATTAACCTAACCCGCACATCTTTGGACTGTGGGAGGAAACAGGAGCACCTGAAGGAAACCCACACGGACACGGGGAGAATGTGCAAACTCCACACAGTGATGCCACTAACAAAGGGGCCGAAGTTGATGCTCAGGGGACCTAGGATACGTTTTCCAATCCCACAAGTGGTCACGAGTGGGACAGACAATTTGACGGACCATTTAAAGGCCCGTTGCCCTCAGGCGGGATTGGAAAATCCTACCCGTAGATTCAAATCCCACCTCAGCAGCTGGTAAAATTTCAATTTAATCAATAAATCTGGAATTGAATGTTAGTCTCAGTAATGGTGACCATGAAACTATCATCCATTGTTGTTCAAGCCCACCTGGTTCACTAATGGCACTTTAGGGAGGGACATCTATCGTCCTTACCTGGTCTGGCCTACATGTGACTCCAGAGCCACAACAATGTGGTTTAACTGCCCCCTGAATTGCCCAGCAAGCCACACGGTTCAAGGTCAGCAAATGCTGGCCTTTTCAGTGATGCCCAAATCCCATGAAGGAATAAAAAAAGAGTAAGATATCTCTGCTTTTGACAACATTCTGATAACTACAGGATGAACATTTATTTTGTTGATCAATTAGCTGATAACAAACATACATTAGAATTTCTCATGCTGGAAAATCTCTCCCCGAGGAGTTGGAAAATTACCGCCGTGAACTTTGCACATTTAAAAAAAAACTTAGCATCAAACTCGACAACTCCACAATTGCAGGAGTCAGATAGAAAAATATTGCTGATGTATGCCTAGAACTGGAGTAGAAATATAATTGTCAGTGACAGAGAGAAGGCTCTGGAGGCACAATGTAGTAATGTATTCTCATGTATATCACTTTAGAAAGACCATGCTGACTATTGTGACAGGATCTATTATCTGACAAGCAGAACAAGCCATTTCATACTTATTATTTATAATGCAGCTTGTATGGTAACACAAAATTAATTGAACTGGTAAACAAATTAGCATCGCCTGCAATTTTAGCTGTCATATTTTCATATTTACTTTACAATTAAGTAAGATAACTCCTGTTATGAACCTCACTAATGTACAACACAAGGACACCCCAAATCACAGGAGGGAAACTTGGAACACCAGTTCTTAACTATTTATTTTTACCGTTTGAAAAAAATGTGAGAAAAGCGATGAAACCTGGTGAGGAAAGGAATCAATCTTGTTGTAAATATTCAAATGACAAAATGTTTATTAAACTTTAAAACATACAAGAAAGCCAACAGTACAGAACAACATTTACAATGAATACAATAACGTATTGGCAGTATGCTTAAACAACCCAAAAATCTAAATCTACCTGCTTTCCCAAAGTCCGAGATACACCCTCCCCAGAACAACATCTCATAGGTTTAACACAATGATTCAACTCCAGCAAATAATTACCACACAGGCCTGTAGCTTTCTTTTGGGTACCTTTCTTCTAGTTTAGTGTATGGAGTCTGACACAGATAAACTTCCTCTTCCTTTCTTCACAACAGCTTGATACTCTGAGAGAGCTCTGCTTTGCAACTGGGCGTGGATATGAGCTGGGCCCTCAGACTGCTAGTCTCCACTTTGCTTCACAATGTATCTGTCTCACCCTATTACCAGGCTAACCTGCATCTCACAAGTCCTCAGCACAGCTAAATCCCTTTTTAAAAAATCTAATTCTTTACT
The DNA here is from genome assembly GCF_964213995.1 of Mustelus asterias. Taxonomy (NCBI): domain Eukaryota; kingdom Metazoa; phylum Chordata; class Chondrichthyes; order Carcharhiniformes; family Triakidae; genus Mustelus; species Mustelus asterias. The sequence goes on from NC_135823.1 coordinate 13,658,194, forward strand.
TTTCCTTTCATTCCAACATTTTTTAATTCAATCATGGGACATGGGCATTTATTTTCCATCCCTTGAGAAGGTGGTGGTGAGCTGCCTTCTTGAAATGCTGCAGTGCACATGCTGTGGGCTGTCCCACAATGCCATTAGGGAGGGGTCATTGAGTGGCTTGGAGGGGAACTTGCAGGCAGTGGTATTCCCATGTATCTGCTACCCTTGTCCTCCTAGATGGACATGGTTGAAAGTTTGGAAGTTGCTGCCTGAGGAATCTTGGTAAATTTCTGCAGTGCATCTCGTAGATAGCGCAGACTGCTGCTACTGAGTGGAGGGAGTGGATGTTTGTGAATTTGGTGCCAATCAAGCGAGGCTGCTTTGTCCTGGATGGTTTTGAGCTTCTTGAGTGTTGTTGGCAAGTGGGGAGTATTCCATCACACTCCTGACCTGTGCCTTCCAGATGTCTTCACAACAGCATGTGCACTGCAGCATTTCAAGAAGGCAGCTCACCACCACCTTCTCAAGGGATGGACAATAAATGCCCATGTCCCATGATTGAATAAAAAAATGTTGGAATGAAAGGAAAAGTAAAGAATTAGATTTAAAAAAAAGGGATTTAGCTGTGCCGAGGACTTGTGAGATGCAGGTTAGCCTGGTAATAGGGTGAGACAGATACATTGTGAAGCAAAGTGGAGACTAGCAGTCTGAGGGCCCAGCTCATATCCACGCCCAGTTGCAAAGCAGAGCTCTCTCAGAGTATCAAGCTGTTGTGAAGACAGGCTTCAGGGAATCAGGAGGTGAGTTACTTGCCACAGTATTCCCAGCCTCTTACCTGCCCTTTTATCCACTGGCGGCGATCTTATGAACAAGAATCTAATTCCAGAGCGAGCATGAAAATGGGAGAGTTTCTGATCTTTTTTTTTGGCTTGTCCAAATCTGCTATTTTATGCACTTAGAGCAGAAAAAAAACCTCAAACTGTTTCCTGCCATGAGGAGGGGGACTTAGCATGGCCAATCCATCTAACCCGCACATCTTTGGACTGTGGGAGGAAACCGGAGCATCCAGAGGAAAATGTGCGAACTCCACACAGACAGTGACCCAAGCCGGGAATCGAACCTGGGCTTAAATCGCCCGAAAGCTGGCTGAAAGCAGCAAAGGGCGCAATTGTGCGTATACAAGTCTCTCTCTCTCTCTCTCCTGACCAGGGAGGCCTGTCACACAGCCTTTATTGCTTTCAGCTTGCCTCCGTGGCCTAAAGCAAGCCTCCCCCCCCTCCCCAACCCCCTCCCCTCCCCCCACCTCCCCCCCCCCCCCCCCCAAGCTACTGCAGAGGCCCGCAGCCTAACGCGAGCCCCCCCATCACCTGGAAAGACCAACCCCTGTAACCCCAGCCCAGTCCTATCCACCTCCCTCCTCCCCACCACTCGCAAATGCAGAGCAACAGAGTGGTACAATGGTAAGATCGCCCCCCCCCCCCCCCCCCCCACTGCATTTATGTGGCAGCAGTTGAGTTTCTGGTCAATGGTAACCCCAATGATGTTGACACTGAACACTGAAGTCAATGGATGTTGGCACTGGGGAATAGTGACCCTTTCAGTTCAGCATGAAACATCCCAGGATGAAACCTATTGGATGTGTTCACCTTGGCTCACAATGTCACTCACTGCAAACTGGAAAGAGTGTTGCCAGCAGAGTACTTGTTTTGAAGATCATTTATTTAAAATGGATTGTAAGTCAAAATGGACTCTGAGGAGGTCACATGACATCTCTTGTGGATTTTCTTTCTCTTTCTTCTCAAGGAAGAATGATGCATTCCCAGACATGAAAGTGCATTTAAAATTCAATGAGGCAGCATGGTAGCACAGTGGTTAGCGCTGCTGCCTCACAATGTCAAGGACCCGGGTTCGATTCCTGGCTTGGGTCACTGTCTGTGTGGAGTTTGCACGTTCTCCCCGTGTCTGCATGGGTTTTCTCCGGGTGCTCCGGTTTCCTCCCACAGTCCAAAGATGTGCAGGTTAGGTTGATTGGCCATGCTAAAATTGACCCTTAGTGTCAGGGGAACTAGCTAGGGTAAATGCATGGGGTTATGAAGATAGGGCCTGGGTGGGATTGTGGTCGGTGCAGACTTGAATGGATGAATAGCCTCCTTCTGCACTGTAGGATTCTATTCTATGTTCCAAAAGAGTAAATGGAAACTCACTGACTTGGTGTCCTTCCTTCCAACACAATGATACTAACCAATAAGGACTTAAAGGTACGCAAACTCTTGGCACCTTTGAACAATGCAGGTGATAACATTTCAGATTGTTAAATGGGTTTACTACTTGTCTGATATGGATCAGTGACTCAGCATGACAGCAGCTATCACTGCTTCAGGCTGTATTGAAGAAGACAGGACAAACAGAACCATCTTGAAATGACATGAGAGAAACATCTTAAGCGGAAACTGCTTCTCAACAGGGGAGAGAGAGAAAGGCATCCAGAAAGAGCCAGCTGTCTGCTGTAAGTAACTGGGCTGTTTGAAATTGTCACACATACAACCCCAAAAGGAAGGAACCTTCTCTTCTCCCTGTAAACCTGATCCCATCAACTAAGTCACCTATGAAAGCAATCTCTGGCCATTCATCAATGGAAGACATCACAGCTGCAGAAATAATGCTACAATTTCAAAAGCCTCTTTGGACAATACATCTCAACTTCCAATATACCAAGTTTCCAACAAGCAGTAGGGATTGAATGAATTCAGCTTCTAAGTATATGTATCAAAGAACAAAAACAAAATACAGCCCAGGAACAGGCCCTTCGGCCCACCAAACCTGTGCCGATAGATAGTTTCTATCCCTCTGTTTGCCTCCCATTCATGTGTCTATCAGGATACACCTTGAACGTTGCTAATGTGCCTGCTTCCACCACCTCCACTGGCAGTGCGTTCCAGCACCCACCACCCTCCGTGTGTGAAAAACTTTCCCTGCACATCTTCCCTAAACTTACCACCTCTCACCTTAAACCTGTGCCCTCCTGTAGTCAACTTTTCCACTCTGGGAAAATGTTTCGACATATCCACCCTGTCTATGCCTCTCATAATTTTGTAGACTTCTATCAGGTCAACCCTCAGTTTACGTTTTTGCAGTGAAAACAATCTAAGTTTATCCAACCTCTCCTCATACCTAAAACCCTCCAGACCAGGCAACATCCTGGTAAAACTTCTTTGCACCCTCTCCAAAGCATCCACATCCTTCTGGTAGTGTGGCGACCGGAACTGCACGCAATATTCCAAATGTGGCCTAACTAAAATTTTATGCAGCCGTAACGTAACTTGCCAACTTTTATACTTGATGCCCCAGCCGATGAAGATAAGCATGCTGTATGCTTCTTGACCATGTTATCCACCTGTGTTGCCACTTCAGGGATCTGTGGACCTGTACACCCAAATCCCTCTGTATGTCAATTCTCCTAAGGGTTCAGCCATTTACAGTATAATTCATACCTGAATTTGATCTTCCAAAATGCATCACTTTGCATTTGTTTGGACTGAACTCTATCTGCCATTTCTCTGCCCAAGTCTGCAGTCTATCTATATCCTGCTGTATCCTTTGATAATCCTCGTCACTATCTGCAACTCCGCCAATTTTTGTGTCATTTGCAAACTTACTAATCAGACCACCTACATTTCCTCCAGATCATTGACATATATTACAAACAACACAGGTCCCAGCATTGATCCCTGTGGAACATCACGAGTTACTGATCTCCATTCTGAAAAGCACCCTCCCATTGCTACTCTCGGTCTTCTATGACCAAGATGTGGAGATGCCTATGACCAAACCAGTTCTGTAACCATCTAGCCAGCGCACCCTGGATCCCATAGACTTTACCTTCTGTACCATGAGGGACTTTGTCAAATGCCTTACTACAGGCCATGTAGACAACACCCACCATCTTTCCCTCATCAATCATTCTTGTCACCTCCTCAAAAAACCTCAATCAAGTTGGTGATACATGACTTTCCCTACACAAAACCATGCTGCCTATCACTAACAAGTCCATTCACTTCCAAATGCGAATAAGTCTGTCTCTCAGAATCTTCTCCAACATCTTCCTCACCACTGATGTCAGGCTCACTGGCCTGTAATTACCTGGATTATCTCTGTTTCCCTTCTTAAACAAAGGAACAACATTGGCCATTCTCCAGTCCTCTGGAATATTGCCTGTGGTCAAAGAGGATGCACAGATATCTGTTAAGGCCCCAGCTAATTCCTCCCTTGCCTCCCATAGTATCCTAGGATAGATCCCATCCGGCCCTGGGAACTTGTCTACCTTAATGCATGTTAAGACATCCAACACTTCCCTTCATTGTATTGACCTGCCCAAGAGTATTCACACACCTTCCCCTCACTGCAACATCCCTGATGTCCCTGTCATTTTGTATCTGTCTTCACAGAGGAAGGCTCTGTGAAGACAGATACAAAATACTTGTTTGAAGTCTCTGCCATTTCCTTATTTCCATTATTAATTCCCCAGTCTCACTCTCTGCTGAAGTGCGTTGACCGTGCTAAATTCTCCCTCAATGTACCTGAGCAGGCACCGAGTGTGGCGACTGGGGGATTTTCACAGTAACTTTTGTTCCTGACGAAGTTTGAAATCTCTTGACGACACCATAACAACCACAACATCACAGATTGGCAATGAGCTGAATCAATTGGATGGCACAGCCCACCTGTGAATATCCAGTTGAAATGAAGTTGGAAAAGAGGGATAGCTCTTGGGCGAATAGTCTCAGTGAGAATTGTAGAGCGAGTGAAGAACCCTGAGGGACAGATGAAGTAACAAACCCGGTGTGGCCAGCGAGTAAAGAGATTTGGAAAGATATAAGATGAATTAAAATGAAGAGAGTGAAATGTGAGTAAAATAAAAAAAAGGGAAGGAGTTTGAAGTGAAAGGAAAGTATACCCAGCTAGAAGCTGTGTTTCACAATCCAAAAGGAGAAATCGGCAAAGGAGAACTGAAATCTGCAATCCCAATCTGAACAGATCCTGCAGGGTGTTCGGGTCCAGACCCCTGCACTGAGGGATTTTGTAATGGCTTTAATCAGGCAATTGAGATGGGCCTGTTAGAATATGAACTCCCTGATTAAGAACCCCGGTGCAGAGGTGGAGGTGGGGGAGGAGGAGGACCTCCTCATGAACCTAGGCCTGGCAAGGCATGCCATCTACAGGTCCAGGCAGCGGGCAACTGAGGGGGTCGTCCAACCCGACTGTCTGCCCCTCTACCGCGGCTATATTCGCAGCCGGGTGTCCCTAGAGAGGGAGCATGCGGTGTCTGAGGGCACAGTTGATACCTTCTATGCCCTCTGGGCACCACAGGGACTGTGGTGCATTATTAACGTCTTTAATCATATTTTAATTTGATGTTTTAAATTTCCTTTCCGCTTTGTCTTTTGTTTCGGGTGATTCCCCTCCTTTTAGGGAGCTGCCCCTTTTGAGTTGCCCCTGAGTTAATTTGATTTTGTTTATTTGGGTTGAACCTGATTGAGGGCCAATTTGATGGGCCAATCAGGGAGCCTCTTGCTCTGTATTTAACCAGGCGTGTCAGTTCCTCTGGGACTCCGAGTGTAGACTGCTGACTGAAAGCTCTCTGTATGCTGTTGTCAGACTTTAAATAAAGGGAGTTTGGTGAAGGGACTTCTGCCTCCGAGGACTTATTACAGATTTCCAGCAGAGAAGTTCTGCAAATTGTTTTAAACAGAGAATGAGCAATACTACAGCTTTGGGAAAAAAACCATAGCTGCAGCAGCCAGAGACACTCTGTACCTGCATTGATATTTTGTTGTAAAATACACCTGCAGAAAGGGAGCCAACCGTCCAAGCAACAACAACCTGTGGAGAAAAATATTACTACACAGACTTAAAGCAGTAATGCTTTTAAAGGGGGTAATGCATTTAAAGTTGTGCAACACTTGTTGCAACAACCATGCCAAAGGATGGGAAAATCAGAGAACACTGGAAAATCAGAGGGCAACTCATTGAAGAAAGAGGGATCCATAAGCAACACAAGACTTCAAAGGAGGAAATTAATACCTCAATAAAGCGTCAACGCTGGAGCTCAGAGGAGGTAATACATCTCAAGCAAGAGGCAACACCAGACTCAGAACAGGCAGGAAACAATAGGCAGGAAACATCCCGGAGAGCGGGGGGGGGATACTGAGAAACCCCATATAGGGGGAAACCCAGAAGGGGGACAACGAAAAACCCCTGAAGGAAGGCACTGAAAGGCCCCAGAAAGAGGACTGAAAGACCCTACATGACTAAGTGAAGAGCTGAAAGCAAAATTAAATTGCATACCATCCTTTTGTATTATAATGAGAAGTTCCCTGAAGTTGTAGCAATAAATTACAAGTAAACAGTAAAACTGTAATGGGCCAGAAAGCAGGACTGTAAAAGAAGTAGTAAGAGTGAAAAAAAAGGATAGATTTCATCAAGAACTACAGCAAATAAAAAAACAATGAAGTAAAAGTTTGTGACTTTAATCTAAATGAGGAGCGGCCCGGCTATATTAAAGTTAAAAGGGAAAAAAGGAACAAGCACTGTGACATAGGTGGAGGTAGCGAGGAAATCTATTAGGGCCAGTAAGAAACAGTGCAACATTCACAAGCAAGTGATGAAGGCACTGGAGTTAAAGCATAAAGTTGTGAATAATAGGATTGAGAGAAAAAAACACACAGGTAGAACTCAGCAATAGTGATCATAACATGGAACTCAAAGAGTCAAGGAAATGCCATATAATAGATTGGTGAAAGAACTGCTTGTCTCTGAGTGAAATCTATGAAATACTTGATCCACAGCACTCATGTACAACAATATAGAAATCCCTACAGTACAGAAGGAGGCCATTCGGCCCACCGAGTCTGTACCGACCACAATCCCACCCCGGCCCTATTCACGTAACCCGATGCATTTACCGTAGCTTGTCCCCTTGACACTAGGGTCAATTTTAGCATGGCCAATCAAACTAATCTGCACGTCTTTGGACCGTGGGAGGAAACCGGAGCACCCGGAGGAAACCCACGCAGTCACGGGGAGAATGTGCAAACTCCACACAGACAGTGACCCAAGCCGGGAATCAAACCCGGGTCCCTGATGCAGCAGTGCTAACCACTGTTTACTGCAAGGATCATCATGCTGTTTAAGAGGAGCTATCATTCACCCAGAACCATCTTGGGAATCCTCTAGAGATCAAATTGATTTGATTTATTATTGTCACATGTATTGAGACATAGTGAAAAGTATTGTTTCTTGTGTGCTATACAGACAAAACATAACATGCATAGAGTACGTAGAGGAAAAGGATAGGTTGTAAAATATAGTGTTAACAGTTACAGATAGGGTGAAGATAAAGATCAGCTTAATATATGATCAGACTATTCAAAAGTCTTATGGCAGCCGGGAAGAAACTGTTCTTGAGTCGCTTGGTACGTGACCTCAGACCTTTGTATCTTTTTACCAATGGAAGAAGGTGGAAGAGAGAATGTCCGGGGTTCGTGCGTTTCGATTATGCTGGCTGCTTTTCCAAGGCAACAGAAAGTGTAGACTGATTCAATGGATGGGTTTACGTGATGGACTGGGCTACATTCACAACTTTTTGTAGCTTCTTGCGGTCTTGGTCAGAGCAGGAGCCATACCCAGCTGTGATGCATCTAGAAAAAGAATTGAATGATGAGGAATTGAATGACCAAACTACCAGTCATGTGGAAAGCACAAATAAGATGGATAAATTGGCATTTTGCAGCGAGGCAGAAACTGTCCGGTGTTCGAGAATGCTGAGGGGGACTTAGCAATGGGCAAATCCAAAGTGAGAACACACTATTGGAACAAGTTAGCAAATCAGGAGAATTGTCTCATAAACATAGTAAGAAGGAGGAAGAAATATTGAATGTAGAAGTAGAGTTTAATGCAACTACAATGAAAGAAATGTATCAGTTGGCTGAAAACATGCTGAGAAAAGTAGAAAGAAATCGTTACCAAATGTTGTTAGAAGGCAATGATGGATTCACCTGGAAGAAATTCAGAAATGGATAAACTGACTAGATTGCGGAAGCAGATGCATGAAATAAAGAACAGCTCAAGTCTAAACAGAAGATTGGTTGATACGGAAGTCTAAAGGAAGAGATTGTTAAATTAAGTTACACAGCTGAAGGAGATGTCCCGGGGATAACTGGACAAAGCAACAATTCAGGCAGAGAAGGAAACTGAGGTTACACACCAGAACAAAATTGCTGAATTGGTTACACTAATAGAAATGCACAACAACTGCAATGAAAAACAGTCGATGGCCAAGATGCCAAATAAAAAAGGAAAAGAAGAAACTTTAGCACATGACCTAAGTACAAGAAAGAGAATACCATTTCACAAATGACAAATCCAGATTGTGCAAGATCTCGGCATACAGGTCCACAGTTCCCTAAAAGTGGCAACACAGGTGGCCAAGGTGATTAAGAAAGCATATGGCATGCTTGCCATCATTGGTTGAGGCATTGAGTACAAGAGTTGGGAAATCATGTTGCAGCTATATAAAACCTTGGTTAGGCCATGTTTGGAGTACTGCGTGCAGTTCTGGCCACCATACTACCTGAAGGATGTGGAAGCTTTGGGGAGAGTGCAAAGAAGGTTCACTAGGATGTAGCCTGGTGTCGAGGGTGTTGACTGTGAGGAGAGGTTGAATTACTAGGATTGTTTTCACTGGAAAGCAGAGGCTGAGGAGAGACCTGATAGATATCTACGAAATTATGAGAGACATAGACAGGGTAGATAGACAGAGGGTTTTTCCCAGGGTTGAAGTGTCAATTACAAGGGGGCACAGGTTCAAGGTGAGAGGGGGAAAGCTTAAGGGAGATGTGTGCGAGAAGTTTTTCATGCAGAGAGTGGCAGATGCATGGAACAAGCTACCAGAGGAGGTGGTGGAAGCAGATACATTAGCAACATTTAAGAGGCATCTAAATAGGTACATGACTAGAGAGGAAATAGAGGGATACAGACCAAGTAAGGGCAGAAGGTTTGTTCTAGTTTAGCTAGGATATCATGATCGGCATAGGCTTGGAGGGCCGAAGGGCCTGTTCCTGTACTGTATTTTCCTTTGTTCTTGTTTGTCGGAACTGTCAAGAGGTGAGACTACGTTAATAATGGTACCTGCATGCATTGTAGTACTTGACAGAGAAAAGGATCAATGGAGGATTGGAGAGTGACACCATCCGTAGAGTAAAATATGTAGTCTATTGTCAGTGCACAATCTAGGATAGAACTCGGAAAGCAGCAAGCCTGTGTGGAAGAATCCTATGCAAGACTATATTTGGGATTGTGATGGTTTGAGAAAAAGTGTTGTGTTAAATGAAAGCCTCAAGATACCTCCATTGAACAATCGCTACATCGATTTACAAATACGTATAATGTTTATTTAGATTGTACATTATGTAAATTGATTTTGAAGATTGTATAAGAAAGTTAAAGGGGGAGATGTTCATACAATCCCTACAGTGCAGGAGGAGGCCATTCGGCCTGTCAAGTCTGCACCAACCACAATCTCACCCAGGCCCTATTCCCGTAACCCTACATATTTACCCTGTCAATCCCCAGACACTAGGGTCAATTTAGCATGGCCAATCCACCTAACCCGCACATCTTTGGACTGTGGGTGGAAACCGGAGCACCCAGAGGAAACCCACGCAGACACGGGGAGAATATGCAAACTCCACCTGGAAAGTGACCCAAGGCCGGAATTGAACCCAGGTCCCTGGCACTGTGAGGCAGCAGTTCTAACCACTGTGCCACCATTGTGGCACTTTAAGACAGTCTGTCTGTCTCTTTAAGACAGTACAGTGGATGTGAATCACCTGAGCTGAGGGACCAATGGAAAGTGAAAGTGAGTGATCGCATCAGAGGGTGGAGTCCTCTCTCAGGCAGAATAATCGAGCAGCCAGATTGTAGGTATGTGAGGACTGGAGCTGCTACTCCAAGGCAGCCCAGAGCTGCAAAACCCCTGTATCAAGTTTCTCTTATCAATAAATAACTTTGTTCCTAACAATGTCTGAAATCTCTTGATGACGACACAGCAGCCACAACATGACTCACGGGATGTGTGGATTCCCTGAATGGCTGTTTATGACCATATGTAATTGGGAATTTACTTGATACTCAGGGCTGACAGGAGCTTGAAATGCCAAAGATGAATGACTTGCAGTGATCATTTTCATAGACTGTGCAAATGTTTCAAATATTGAGTGAAAGTTCACAATCTACTGGTACATAACATTCAATTTCACTTCAAATAGTTAAAGGTCCAGTTTGGGGAGACCATGCAGACGCTACGACAACGGATGAATGAACACCGCTCGACAATCACCAGGCAGGAGTGTTCTCTTCCTGTTGGGGAACACTTCAGCGGTCACGGACATTCGGCCTCTGATCTTCGGGTAAGTGTTCTCCAAGATGGCCTTCACGACACACGACTGCGCAGAGTCGCTGAGCAGAGACTGATAGCCAAGTTCCGCACACATGAGGATGGCCTCAACCGGGATCTTGGGTTCATGTCACACTATCTGTAATCGCCATAACGACTTGCCAGGGCTTGCAAAATCTCACTAACTGTCCTGTCTGGAGACAATACACATCTCTTTAACCTGTGCTTAACTTTGGGGTGTGGAATGGACTGCCTGCAGTGATAGTGGAGTCAGACACTTTAGGAACATTTAAGCAGTTATTGGATAGGCACATGGAGCACACCAGGATGATAGGGAGTGGGATAGCTTGATCTTGGTTTCAGATAAAGCTCGGCACAACATCGTGGGCCGAAGGGCCTGTTCTGTGCTGTACTGTTCTATGTTCTATGTTCTATTTAACGCTCTCTCCATTCACATTGTCTGTACCTTTAAGACTTGATTACCTGTAAAGGCTCGCATTCCAATCATTATTTTGTAAATTGAGTTTGTGTTTTTATATGCCGTGTTTGTGAACAGAATTCCCACTCACCTGACAAAGGAGCAGCAAGCACTCCGAAAGCTAGTGGATTTTGCTACCAAATAAACCTGTTGGACTTTAACCTGGTGTTGTGAGACTTCTTACTGTGTTTACCCCAGTCCAATGCCGGCATCTCCACATTATGGACGGTGGACAGGCTTTGGGGAGTTAGGATGTGAGTTACTCTCCACAGAATTCCCAGCCTCTGGCCTGCTCTTGTAGCCACAATATTTATATGGCTGGTTTCTGGTCAATGGTAACCCCCAATATGTTGATTGTTGATGAAAAATATTTCAAAATCCTACCAGGTCAGGAAGGATGAGCAAAGTTTTAGAGATGCCCCCACATCCTGTAATGCACCTTCCTGCTCATGCTCTCTTATCAAATATATTCTATTTATAGAATCCTACAGTGCAGAAGGAGGCCATTGGGCCCATTGAGTCTGCTCCGACAACTAATATACCCAGGCAATATCCCCATAATCCCACTGATCATCCTTCGACACTAAAGGACAATTTAGCATAGCCAATCAACATAACCTGCACATCTTTGGAGTGTGGGCGGGGGGAAACCCACACAGACACGGGGAGAACGTGCAGACTCCGCACAGTCACCCGAGGCCGGAATTGAAAACTGGTCTCTGGCGCTGTGAGGCAGCAGTGCCACTGTGCTGCCCACAGAACTCCTCACTCCCACTTCACTTTCACCTACACCCATTGTATCATTTACATGCCCATCCTGTCATCTACACTCCCTTCATATCATCAACTACCTTCCATCATCCATCACTCCAATCTCCCCAGTGTTCACAGAATCTGATCCCACCTCATTCAGCTTCAGTGTAATCTTCAAAACACACCATCGATATATTCCTCCGATGCACACCAGTGGCACTCGTGATGCATCTGCCTGATTATTACCCTCATGCGATACACTACATCCATCAGATGCACACATGCCTCAGAGACACCCATGGGTCTGCCAGGACACCTTTGCAGGAAAACAGAACCCGTGGATTGGGTGTCGAACCACACCCCAGCTGTCCCCAGCAGAGAAGAGGTTTTAGAGATTGCAGCATCTCTCTCTGAGCATCACAGATGATGAAGGCTGATTGTCCATCAGAATGATGTGCCAACATTAATCTCTCTGACACACATGTCCTACAAGACAAACTCATCCTGAGATGATGTCAGCATTTTAGTAAAGACGAACATTTCAATCATATATTTTTCAACATTTTGAAGTTTCCGTATCTAAATCTCTACTCCAAGGCCTTCACATAAAGGAAATGGACTCCTAAATAGGAAGAGCATGGAAAGTTCAAAGGAGCTCACTCTTACTGAGGACACAGGGTGTCAGGTACCACGATGGATACAAGCATATCAATGCATCCTCTCAAGCTGTGAGTTAGGATGTCACCTGGTGACAGATATGGCACAAAGTGAGCCCTAGCCAGGAGTGGAGGCAGGGACAACTGTGGACAGCCATGTTACTGCACGTCATCACCTAGTTTCTTTTTCATTCATGGGATGTGGACATCGCTGACTGGGTCAGCATTTATTGCCCATCCCTAATTGCCCTTGAATTGAGTGGCTTGCTAGGCCATTTCAGAGAGGTTTAAGAATCAACCACATTGCTATGAGTCTGAAGTCACATGTAGGCCAGACCAGGTAAGGACGACAGATTTCTTTCCCTAAAGGACATTAGTGAACAGGTGGGCTTTTACGACGATCGACAATCGTTTCATGGTCATCATTAGACTCTTAATTCCAGATTTTTATTGAACTTAAATTTCACCATCTGCCATGGTGGGATTCGAACCCGAGTCCCCAGAACTTTACGCTGAGTCTCTGGATTACTAGTCCAGTGACAATGCCACCACCCTAACACTTTGAGGTTATTGGTCACGAGGTCTGAGAAGGCAATGCAAAGTACTATCACTACCTCTGCTGAAGTCACGGGGTAATCAGAGAGGGAAGTTACAGGGTCAGGAAAGGAAAAGCTTCCTAGTTATATCACTGGCAAACATAGGGGGGAGTTTTGATCTTTGTATTCCAGTTAACATATTTACATTGGTGAAAATGTATTCATGAGGACAGTTTCCCATGTTCCCAATCCTTGAGTAGCAAATGCTGTGCATGGTTTGTGCGATGAATAATGAGGAATTTTATTCGGGTTCAGTGTGAAAGGTGAACTGAAGTTCCAAGTTATCATAGAATCATAGAATCCCTACACTGCAAAAGGAGGCCATTCCGCCAATCGAGTCTGCACCGATCACAATCCCACCCAGGCCCTACTTCCGTAACCCTCATTTACCCTGCTAATCCCCTGACACTAAGGGTCAATTTAGCATGGCCATCAACCTAACCCGCACATCTTTAGACTGTGAGGGGAAACTGGAGCACCCGGAAGAAACCCACGCAGACACGGTGAGAAGGTGCAAACTCCACACAGACAGTGACCTGAGGCTGGAATCGAACCCGGGTCCCTGGCGCTGTGAGGCAATAGTGCTAACCACTGTGCCGCCCTGGTAGCACTTGTAAGCAGCCAGCAGCCCTGGTATGTCACACAGCGGTGTGATTGGCTGGCCTTGTGTTGGGTGCTCCATCTTCCTCCTTGCCAGACGAGAAAGCCTGAGTTCTTCCTGAACCTCTGGTCCTTACCATTGGGCCGGGTTGTGCAGAGCACAGCACGCCATGATTATTCTAAAGATCTATGCAGGCGATTGCTGAAGGGCATCCCTAGACTTGTCCAGACACATAAAGCACAACATCAGCATGTCAATGGCTTGTTTAATGGTTCTGGTTGTCAAATGTTGTAATGTCTCTCATGGTTCCTTAGAGGTGGCATCAGCTAGGTTTGAAAGGGTTGTCCTTTGTCATCTAGCAGCCACCAAATAATGTTTGTGAAGGTTAGAACATGATGTGGAGATGCCGGCATTGGACTGGAGTAGGCACAGTAAGAAATCTCACAACACCAGGTTAAAATCCAACAGGCTTGCTTAGAATCACGAGCTTTCGGAGCGCTGCTCTGTCATCACTCACCTGATAAAGGAGCAGCGCTCCGAAAGCTCATGATTCTAATAAACCTGTTGGACTTTAACCTGGTGTTGTGAGACTTCATACAGGTTAGAACAGGTTGGGGAATCTGGACTGCCATTGTGTCCTGGCAGCTGTGAGGGAACCTGCATTCCTTTCACCATTTTCTGTGGTTTCAGCTGCACATGGATGGAATGAATCTCTTCAGTTGATAACTGCTCCCAGCTGTCAGTTCTGCCTGGAGTTTTGGAAGCTGGCCAGAGGCATGAATCCAAGTCTATCTTCATTCTGGCACCTGCTATCACAGATGAAGTTTATATACCTCCCAGCCCTGGCAAACAATCTGTCCTTCATCTGCCTTCTCCATTTCTGTGCAGCCGGCTATGACACCCTTGTTACATCTCCATTAGCAACCTGGAAGCAGCCAGACTTGAGAGTCTGAGATTGGAGGTAAACTTTCACAGCCACTGGTCGCGTGGCTGTCTGGACAAATGGATTGCAGTGTGGCTGTGATCATTGGACTGACAATCTCAACTATCGGAATCACGGCTCCTCCCAATAGGTCAGGGATCCTCTGTCCTGCAGACTCTGGGTGGGTAGGGCCTCCTGTGACCTTGAACCCCTTGAGTGTTGAGTGCTGGCTACTGGCAGCTCTCTCCACAGTGCACCCTCACCTTGCTCTGCCCCTCTTCCCCAGTCCGATGGAAAGCAGCCACTGATCGTGGGTTTCTCTGTGTCAACAACTCAAAGTAACTTCCTCTTGAAAGCACTCTCACCAAAACTACTAGAAAGATTTGAGAAAGGATCCATGAGTCCTGAACATCTGACCTCGTGACCTTTAACCACCCCAATAGAGTGTCAAGGAATCTCACTTCCATTCGCAATCCTTCTGGAAAAATGTCAATATGCACGTCATATTGGATGCTTTGGTGTCCATTGAAAACCTGTAAGACAGTCAAGCCATCAGCCAATAACGCCAAATATGGAGGTCTAGCCAACACTGAGGATGACACCAATCGACTACAAAGGAACATTGACAAGCTGACAGAATGAGCAGACAAGTGGCAGAAGGAATCTGATAGAGTGAAGTGTGCTTTTGTTTTATCCAAGCCTTCTCAAGGACAATTAGGGAAGGGCAATAAATGTTGACTTTGCATGACCCACATCTCTTGAATAAATAAAAAAGAACAATATCTCCCTCAACTCCACTCAGTTTCAGCAAATGAAAGCTGTTGCTATGGGTACCCTCGCATGCCTCCTCGCTCTCCCTGCCTTCTTATGGAACATCCCTTATTTCAGCCTGTTCAAGACCCCCTTCCTCATCCCTTTTTCTGATGGATGAATGACTGTGTTGGTGCTCTCACCACAAACTAGAAAACTTCATTGACTTGTTTCCCAATTTCCACCCTTCTCTCATCTGGAAGTCACTCTCTGAGTCTCCCTCGACGGCTCTGTCTCTATTTCTGGAGATAGGCTTTCAACTAACATTCAGCATAATCCCACTGACTCCCGCAGCTACACGTGACCACACTTGCTCACACCCTGCCAGCTCCCAGTTTCTCCATCTTCATCCCATCTGGTCAGACGATGCAATATTCCATATTATCACTTTGACATGTCGTCTTTTTGCCTCAGCCAAAGATTCAATGACCCCCACATCATTGACAGGCTTGACTGTGTCTGTCCCATTTCTCACACAGACAATAGGTTCCCCTTGTCCTTGCCTTCCACGCCACCAACTACTGCCTTTGATGGATCAGCCTCTGTCATTCCTGCCATCTCCAGCATGATGACACCACCAAACAAATCTTCCCACACATTCCCCTCTCAGCATTTCAAAGGGATCTTTCCCTCTTGACAGATTGGATCCATAACAGACTGGGTTACCACTTTCTGGGATCTCTCTATTCAGTCTGCAAACATGACCCTGAATTTCCTGTCGCTTGTCATTTTAATTCAGGACTCACCTGAGCAAGGAGCAGTGCTCCGAAAGCTCGTGATTCTAAATAAGCCTGTTCGATTTTAACCTGGTGTTGTGAGACTTCTTACTGTGCCCATCCCAGTCCAAAGCCGGCAACTCCACATCATTTTAATTCTTCATCTTGTTCTCGCTCTGACCTTTCCTTCCTTGGCCTGCTGCAGTATTCCATTGAACTCACTGCAAGATTGAAAAACAGGGTGGCACAGTGGTTAGCACTTCTGCCTCGCAGCACCAGGGACCCGAGTTCAATTCCAGCCTTCGGTCACTGTCTGTGCGGAATTTGCACATTCTCTCTGCGTCTGCGTGAGTTTCCGCCGGGTGCTCTGGTTTCCTCCCACACTCTAAAGATGTGCGGGTTAGGTGATTGGCCATGCTAAATTGTCCCTAAGTGTCCAAAGATGTGTAGATTAGGGGGGATTAGTGGTTAAATGTGTAGAGTTACGAGGAATAGGGAGTAATGTGCATCTGGGTAATATGCTCTTTTGGAGAGTCAGTGCAGACTTGATGGGCTGAATAGCCTCCTCCTGCACTGTAGGGATTTTATGATTCTATGAACAGCTTGGCCAGAATTCTCCCATCCCACCCGCCACTGGAATTCTAGCAGGCGGGAGTGGGCGGACCATGTAAAGGTCCATTAACGTGGTGATGTGATGGCCCAGATTCTCTGCTAAGAATAACACTGCGTCTATCAGCATTTGCTGTTATTAAGTACACGGAACAAAACAGGTGCAGCTAAATGCAGAAACCAGGAAATGACTTGCTGAGATCAATTGCTCCTCCAGAGTCTCTCTCGGAGAGGTTTGACATTCACAAGCATGAACCAGCGTGAAATGAAACACAGAAAATGCTGGAAATACCCAGCAGACCAGGCAGCGTCTGTGAAGAGAGAAACAGAGCTAACGTTTCAGGTCGTGGCCTTTCATCAGAACTGGGAAATGCCAGAAACATAATAGGTTTGGAGCATATGAAGAGTGGAAGAACACAAAAGGAAGGCCTCTGAATGGTTGGAGGGCAGGTGGGATTAACTGATGGAAGGATTCACGGGGCAAAAATGAAGTAGGCTGGCAATGGGATGGGTAAAGATGGGCAGGAATCTGTGGTTTTCAGGCAAGCGCGGCCGGAAAATCCCACCCCTCATCTTTCGATGAGACACTTTACAACATTCTGAACTCAACACTGAGTTCAACAATTTTACATCATAACCTTTGTCTCCTTTTCATTTGGTTTTTTTTTTCTCTGGTTTCCTTCTTTTTCTTTTAATGCCAGCTTTCGCCCATACTTCCTTGAGGCACATCTTTACCCATCCCATTGCCAGCCTACTTCATTTTTGCCCCATGAATCCTTCCATCAGTTAATCCCACCTGCCCTCCAACCATTCAGAGGCCTTCCTTTTGTGTTCTCCCACTCTTCATTTGCTCCAAACCTATTATGTTTCTGACATTTCCCAGTTCTGATGAAAGGCCACGACCTGAAACGTTAGCTCTGTTTCTCTCTTCACAGACGCTGCCTGGTCTGCTGGGTATTTCCAGCATTTTCTGTGTTTCATTTCACGCTGGTTCATGCTTGTGAATGTCAAACCTCTCCGAGAGAGACTCTGGAGGAGCAATTGATCTCAGCCAGTCATTTCCTGGTTTCTGCATTTAGCTGCACCTGTTTTGTTCCGTGTACTTAATAACAGCAAATGCTGATAGACGCGGTGTTATTCTTAGCAGAGAATCTGGGCCATCACATGACCACGTTACCTCAGAGGAGTAAACATTGTACTCTGTGCTCAAATGGATCACAGGTCTTTAAGGTCACTCTGAACCAGAAACCTATTTTGTCCTTTATAACCACGGTGACCTACAACAACAGTTTAATGAGGTTTGGAAAAACTAACAGCATAATCTTTCCACTTGCTATTTAATCATGTTTAAACTCAAAGCAACTCTTTACAATAGAATCCTACAGAGCTGAAGGAGGCCATTCGGCCCATTGAGTCTGCACCGACCACAATCCCACCCAGGCCCTATCCCCATAACCCCATGCATTTACCCTAGCTAGTCCCCCTGACACGAAGGGGCAATTTAGCATGGCCAATCAACCTAACCCGCATATCTTTGGAGTATGGGAGGAAACCGGAGCACCCAAGGAAACCCACATAGACATGGGGAGAACGTATAGATTCTGCACAGACAGTGACCTAATTCAAAGAACAAAGGAACAAAGAAAATTACAGCACAGGAACAGGCCCTTTGGCCCTCCAAGCCTGCACTGACCATGCTTCCCGACTGAACTAAAACCCTCTACCCTTCCGAGGACTCTATTCCCATCCTATTCATGTATTTGTCAAGACACCCTTTAAAAGTCATATCTGCTTCCACTACCTCCCCCGGCAATGAGTTCCAGGCACCCACCACCCTCTGTGTAAAAAACTTGCCTCGTATGTCTAGTCGGGAATCGAACCCAGGTCCCCAGCACTATGAGGCAGCAGTGCTAACCACTGTGCCACCATGCTGCGCACGAACACTTAACATGTCTGTACGGCATTTCAAATCTGCTTTCGAGAAGCAATTCATGTGTCTGAAGCAGACGGGTTAAGAGTTCAGTTGAAATACTTACTTAAAAGAATTCAATCCTGTTACAAACAAGTGAAGCTTTGGTATGATCGCATTACTGATGCTACTTTCCAGGCTAGACTAAGTTCATAGGCATGAAAAATTGATACACATATAAATTGGCGAAGAAAATTATGAAAATTTCTTTTGG
Source organism: Mustelus asterias (assembly GCF_964213995.1). Lineage (NCBI taxonomy): Eukaryota > Metazoa > Chordata > Chondrichthyes > Carcharhiniformes > Triakidae > Mustelus > Mustelus asterias. The sequence continues at coordinate 13,676,950 of NC_135823.1, forward strand.
AAGATTAAGTCCAATCCCCTAGGCTTGATTCACAATCCAGTCTTTCGAACATATAATGGTCTTCAGGAGGCTGATCACCTTTCAACTGACTAGAAGGAGGATTTCCATCACTTTTATTTGACTCGAGAGATCAAGAGTGCCATCTTCTGGAATCAGGCAGCAGAAGAGTTTACCACAGTGAGTTTATTATACAACAAGACCACTATAATAATCACAGTCTGCAAAAATCCAAATTCCCATCAGTCCCTTCAAAGATCCTTGGGGTGAATTTTACTGGGGGACTTATTCCTTGCCGCGCCCTCATTCCCTCCCCATTCAAAAGGTCAGTCATCGCCATGCCAACTTTAAATCTGGCTGCCGTGCAGCAATAATATGCTGGGGGCAGCCTTAAAGAGGTAAGAGTGAGACTTCTGCTTCACAGGGATAATCTGATTCACCAGCAGCTCAGCAATCCAGTGGCACAGTGGTTAGCACTGCTGCCTCACAGTGCCAGGGACCCGGGTTTGATTCCAGGCTTGGATCACTGTCTGTGTGGAGTTTGCACGTTCTTCCTGTGTCTGTGTGGGTTCCACCGGGTGCTCCGGTTTCCTCCCACACTCCGAAGATGTGCGGGTTAGGTGGATTGGCCATGTTAATTTGCCCCTTATTGTCAGGGGAACTAGCTAGCGTAAATACATGGGGTTATGGGGATAGGGCCTGGGTGGGATTGTGGTCAGTGCAGACTCGATGGTCCGAATGGCCTCCTTCTGCACTGTAGGATTCTATGATTCTATGAATTCTAGCAGCATCCGAAGTGAGTAACAGCTGCTGCTGGGAATACCGGGAGTCCCCTGAAAGGAAGAACAATTGGTAACCATCGGTTAGTATAATGAACTATAATGGTTTATTTACAAGCGGATAAATATACAGAGCACTTTCATAATGTTAGCACTTCCCACCCTAGGATCTACTAAAGTAAAGTAAAGTTTATTTATTAGTCACAAGTAAGGCTTACATTAACACTGCAATGAAGTTACTGTGAAATTCCCCTAGTCGCCACAGTCTGGCGCCTGTTCGGTCAATGCACCTAACCAGCACGTCTTTCAGAATGTAGGAGGAAACTGGAGCATCCGGAGGAAACCCACGCAGACACGGGGAGAACATGCTAACCACTGTGCTACCGTGCCACCCAAACTCTGACTGTAAAAGCCCACACTCTGCATCAAGATCCCACACTCATTCCCCATTGGACAATCGGATCACATGACCATCCCAATGTACATCCTTAAAGGGGCCAGCTACTGCAGCAAATTTTAAGGTGAATCTGGACATTTTAGTTGAGGAGGGAGCAGAGATCCCAAAGAGGGATCCCAAAACAGGGGCAGGGAGTCAGGTTTTAGAGGCCAGGGCGAGGCACAAAGGATGGGGGCGGGGGGGGCCCTCTGATGGGCACGAGGAACCGCCAAAAAAAAACCCTTTCCTGTTCACCTCTACCATGCAGTGAAACCTGCCAGGCCATCTGCCTACCTTCTGAATTGAATTGAATTGATTTATTATTGTCACATGTATTAGTGTAGAGTGAAAAGTATTTGTACTGACTTCAATCAGGCCATTGAGGTTGGCCTATTGGAATATGAACTCTCTGACTAAGGAGTCAATTGATGGGCCAATTCTTTGTATTTAACTGGGAGCGTCAGTTCCTCTGGCGTTCCCGAAGGTAGGCTGCTGACCGATAGCACTCTGTGTACTGCTGTTAGAATTGTAAATAAAGAGATTTTGGTGAAGGGACTTCTGCCTCCGAAGATTTATTACAGTATTGTCTATTGCGAGCTATACAGACAAAACCTAGAGTACATAGGAGAGAAGAAAAGAGGCTGCAGAATACAGTATCATAGTTATGATAGGGTGAAGAGAAAGATCGGCTTAATATGTGGTAGGACCATTCAAGAGTCTGATGGCAGCAGGGAAGAAGCACTTCTTAAGTCGGTTGGTACATGACTTCAGACTTTTGTATTTTTTTCCCAAAGGACGAAGGTGGAAGAGAGAATGTCCGGGGTGCGTGGGGTCCTTGATTATGCTGGCTGCTTTTCTGAGGCAGCGGGAAGTGTAGAAAGCGTCAATGGATGGGAGACTTTCCCCACTTCAGATTGTGAACTGCTGGAAAGGTGCATTAAGAGTAGCCTAATCTACATTGAACATCGGAACGAGAGTTAACCATTAGGTTCGCAAATTCATGGGGGATAGCTAATGGGGTAAGAATGGATCTGATTAAGATAAATTGAAATTAAAGGTCTTCCAGCAAACTGTAACTGAACAATGAAGAAGAAATAGTTTGGGTACAGTCTGGGTATATTCCCAAAGAGAGGGCAAACAAACCCAGAGAAATAATTGGGGCTTGTGAAAAAGGTACTGTTATTATCATGGAAAATTTTGGTCTTCATCTGATTTGGATGAATCAAATTGACAGAAGTAGCCTGAAGCATGGGTTAACACAGTGGATTCTGGACAGTTTCTTAGAACAATACATTATGGAACCAAGCAGAAAACAGGCTATTTTAAACCTGTTAACGTGTACTGCTGCAGGGCACAGTTACTCTGACCAGATCTGCTGTCATGGTATGTCACACTCATCTGTCACACATTCTCACACATCTGCTGTGGCTTGTCTGCTCTGTGATGTCCGTCATCCAACTGCGCCAAGGTCAACCTCTCTTTCTGATACCCTCTATTTTACCCTCTGGGCAAAAACTTTTTAGCTCTGATCAAATGGCCAGAATTCTGGCATTTTCCTTTTTGGATGTCACTTTCTAGAGTTCTTTTTGTTCTTGCAATTTCAAGCACCTTACCATTGAGCTATAGTGTGTGTATGGAATTTTTAGCAAACGCCCTAGCATCCACATTTCAAAGGCCTCGATTTTATTTATTGTCCAAGTTTCTGAGGCAGACAGGAGAATGGATAGAATGGAGTATCTTATGAATTTTTTCCTTGTTATAAGCTTGAATTTTCATAGAATCATAGCATCCCTACAGTGCAGAAGGAGGCCATTTGGCCCATCAAGTCTGCACCGACCACAATCCTACCCAGGCCCCATCCCCGTAAACCCACATATTTACCCTGCTAATCCCCTGACACTAGGGTTAATTTAGCATGACCAATCAAGCTAACCTGCACATCTTTGGACTGTGGGAGGAAACCAGAGCACCCGGAGGAAACCCACACAGACATGGGGAGAATGTGCAAACTCTATGTCTTCTTGAAGTTGTACAAGACATTGGTAAGGCCACACTTGGAATACTGTGTGCAATTCTGGTCACCATATTATATAAAGGATATTATTAAACTAGAAAGAGTGCAGAAAAGATTTACTAGGATGCTACCAGGACTTGATGGATTGAGTTATAAGGAGAGGCTGGATAGACTGGGACTTTTTTCTCTGGAGCGTAGGAGGCTGAGGGGTGATCTTATAGAGGTCTATAAAATAATGAGGGGCACAGATCAGCTAGATAGTCAATATCTTTTCCCAAAGGTAGGGGAGTCTAAAACTAGAGGGCATAGGTTTAAGGTGAGAGGGGAGAGGTACAAAAGTGTCCAGAGGGGCAATTTTTTCACACAGAGGGTGGTGAGTGTCTGGAACAAGCTGCCAGAGGTAGTAGTAGAGGCGGGTACAATTTTGTCTTTTAAAAAGCATTTAGATAGTTACATGGGTACGATGGGTATAGAGGGATATGGGCCAAATGTGGCAATTGGGATTAGTTTAGGGGTTTTTTAAAAAAAGGGCGGCATGGACAAGTTGGGCCGAAGGGCCTGTTTCCATACTGTAAACCTCTATGACTCTATGACTCCACACAGACAGTCACCCGAGGCCAGAATTGAACCCGGGTCCCTGGCACTGTGAGGCAGCAGTGCCAACCACTGTGCCACGGTGCAGGCCAAACGCACCCTTTATCTTTGCAAATTTATCTCAGGTGATCTGTATCCTTCTTCTAACATCAGCATCTCATCTACCATCGTCTGTTATAATCTGCCTGAAGTAGAGAAACTTTTCTACATGTTCCATTGTGACACCATCCGCTTCAATCATCACTCTAGTTTCTTCTAATGTAGTTTTTCTTACTGCCATTGTTTTTTTTATCTTTTTAGTGTTCATACCCAATCCATATCCTAAATTTCTAGATACTTTCCAAGGACTCTTCAGATTCTGTGAGCAGTGCTGTATCATCAATGTATGAAAAGTTTGTTACATTCTTGCCTCCAATTTTTACCCTGGAATTACACCAATTCTCTGACTATTTGTTCTAAATAATTCTGGTGACAGTACACAGCATTGTGGTACTCCCCTCTTCAATTAAAATGTATCTGATTGTCTATCTTCTAGCCCAATGCTCACCATCTGGTCCCAGTACAGGCTCTGGATAAATCTCACATCTTTACTGTCAATGTCACATTTCAATAACTTGTCTGTGAACTTTTGGTGATAAATTTTTAGTGTCCCGGGATGCATAGGTTAGAGGGATTAGCGGATTAATATGTAGGGATATGGGGATAGGGCCTGGGTGGGATTGTGGTCAGTGCAGACCCGATGGGCCGAATGGCCTCTTTCTGCACTGTAGGATTCTATGATCTATGATCTAAATACAACCAAATGCTTTGTCACAGCCTATCAGGTCCGCACCAAACAGAATCCCAATAACCCTATGTATTTAACCTAGCTAATCCCCCTGACACTAAGGGGTAATTTAGCATGGCCAATCCACCTAACCTGCACATTTTTGGACTGTGGGAGGAAACCGGAGCACCCGGAGGAAACCCACGCAGACAGGGGGATAACATGCAGATTCTGCACAAAGCTGGGAATCGAATCTGGGTCCCTGGCACTGTGAGACAGCAGTGCTAAACACTGTGCCACTGTGCCACCCTGCTTCAGATATGTTATTTCTTTTTTGCAACATGAGATTTAAGCACATGGACGGCATTATAAACCAGGGATCTTTTGTCTCATTGGTATCAAATCTTGATAAATATTAATGGAAAAGAACAACTTGGAGGAACAAACTATTTACAATTGATACTTGCAACCAACACATCAGGTCCAACAGGAGGCCATTGAGAGCTTAACTCCAGGTCTCTAATCAGCCAGGGGGAGGAGTTCAGCGAGTGGAGCTCCTATTGCTAATTTCCCATGATCATGTGAACCAGGGTAACTTGTCTCCCAGACACAAGGGGAATCTTCCCTTTCTTGGGGCTTCTCAGACTCTGGGCTGCTGCCGAGTTAGTCTGGCTAGACCTCCAGCAGCTAATGCTGGCTAAACTTCCACGTTTTGCTTCTCCAGCCACTGTCAGAGGCTTTGAGCTGCACTACTTGTGGCCTTGGCCCTCACCAAGTCCTGGATTTCTGCTCGTGGCTGCTCTCCCCCCTCACCTCATGGCATCTGCTTCTGCCCCATCCCGACACTTCTCTCTGCGTGGAGGGGCCCACAGAGGCCGACCAGTTCACCAGTTCGATACTCACCTCTTCATCACAGCCTGCTGCTGGAGGCCCTGATTACACTTCCCTACCTGAGGGGTTGCCATCCTGAAACTAGTCAGATCACACGGTGACTGTTTACTGAACAATCCCGTGATTAGCAGATTGGATTGAGTTATAGCAGCTAGAATATTCCAGTCCTCATTGGTGGGATCTTCCCTTTGTTCATCATTGCTATCGGCTAGGATAACTTCCTCAGCCCCTCCTCTTAATAGGACCCAGACTTTGTAATTGGTCAGCAACGTAGGGGCCCGGACCCAGTTGCAGCCTCTCTATCAGACTTCTCAGCATCTCCGGGAAAGGTAAGGTGCTTCAGCTGGACATCATGGTGGCACAGTGGTTAGCACAACACCAGATATTCTAGCCTTGGGTCACTGTCTGTGTGGAGTTTGCACATTGTCCCCATGTCTGCGGGGGTTTCCTCCGAGTGCCCCGGTTTCCTCCCACAGTCCAAAGATGAGCAGGTTAGGGAGATTGGCCATGCTAAATTGCCCCTTAGTGTCAGAGGGATCAGGAGGGTAAATATGTTGGGTTATGGAGCTAGGACCTAGTGGGATTATTGTCAGTGCAGGCTTGATGGGCCAAGTGGCCCCCTTCTGTACTGTAAGGATTCTATGCCTCTCTCTCTCCTATTGTCAAGGAGCAGCCAATAGAGAACACCAGCTTCCTCCCAGATCCTCCTCCAGTACCTCAGCATTCCCGTTTAGACTCCTTCATAAGGCAGCCTCCAGTCAGAGCAAGTGCAATCTCCCAATGTCTTCAATGACAAGTTGAAGTTGCCTGAGGTCCTCTTTGAGATGGATGTTGAAAGGTGAAATCATGCATGACTCTGTCCCTCTGGATTGGGTTTGGATCTCCCTCTCAGTAATACTTTGATGACTCCCTTCCCAGATCCCATGGGAGCTGGGACATGAATGCTGCTGTTTGCTCGGGGGTTATGGACCTGGTAGCAGCTGTAATCCTCTCTCAACCAGGGTCCCCTTCCATGTTTTTTCAGCTGAGGGGCTCAGCATTTCCTTTGCTGGGTCTGTATCTTCTATGTTGTGGGAAGAGGAAAGGATTTGTGCTGGAAGAGGTTGCCATTCCTGACATCTGTGGTGTGTGTGGTTGTTGAGGGCAGTCTTGTCTTAAGTGCCCAACCTTGTTACAATTCCAGCCCATCTTTGGCCTGGAGGCTTACTGTAGAGATAGGATAGCTAGGATTGGCTTTGTGTTGCTGTGTGCCAATCTGTTTTGTCTGCCTCTACAGCCTGAGGCCTACATTGCCATCAGTGTGACATTCAGCTCCCCAAGGGTGGCCTCTTCCCTGAGCTTCGGAATCCAATCTTTCCCCATGGTCCAGATGTTAATTGGGGTTTGACTTCCTCAATTCTATCCAGATGTTTCCAGCCTCTCCACTTCAGCTGGACAATTTTCCAGCTGAAGGAGGGATCCAGGAAGACAATGCAATTGAACATCTTCCAAGGATATGGCGACCAACTTCCCTCTTTCTGTTTGCTTGTTACTCTTAATCCTCAGCTGCAGCTGTGACAGGCTCCTGATGTCCCAGTGATGCAGGGAATTTCTTTAACGGTGGCCAGATTCTCTTAAAAACTTAAGAAAACTAGAATTAATTTGAAGAAGGCAATACTTTTGATTTTAAAAGGCGCACTCAAAATTTATTTTAAAACATAAAAGACATACAAGACAAACAAGACATTAACTTTGGCCATGGGAGGCCTTCGGATGGTCAAGCAGCTCTGAGTGCTAAAGGCACCTCTGAAGATCTGAGGCCCTGAGCCAAAATACATGACAATTATATTCTCTGCTTATCTCAGATACTCCTACTAATTAGCATAATTCAATTTCATTTCATATCAACATGTCAATCCAAACCATGACAGATTACCTCAGCCAATTGCAATACTACCTGACATAATGATATTCTATTTGTCCGTTTCCAATACCGGACCTCCACCCTCTAGCATAATCCACTTCCTTGTTGCTATGTCTCTAAGGATGCCATCATCCAACTACTTTCCCAGTGGCATGTTACCAAGGCATAAATAGCATCAGCCTTGGCCCCAAAGGCTAACACTCTTCCGTGCCTGGACAATAGAAGCCTCATTGTTCAAGCATAATTATGTTTCATCCTCTGTCCTTAAAATTTGAAACTATTGTATTTCTGCTAACACATCTATAAACTGCTGAACTTCTACCACCATTTCTGCAACGTTTGCATTTTTGACTGAGGCGAGCAAACATATTAAAAATACTTCTAATATATAAGAATACATCTTTTAGTATTTCAGTATAAAGAGAATTAATATTTAAAATTATATTATTTGCATATTACTCTTATTAATGCATACACATATGAGTAAACCGTCAACAGATCTTGTTAGGCATGAATCACTTTAACTCTTTCCTTCCCATCTATTACTAAACCTTGCAATCTGTCTAAGACTCTGTCTATCAACATAGAATCCCTTTCCTCATCCGGAGACCCATGCCAGGATGTCAAAAATCCAGCGCAGACATCGGCACCTCTCCCCAATGTTTCCTGACCAGCTTTCCTTCACTGATGATCCATCTTGAATGCTGCCTGCTCCCTCTCATTGAGGTCTCTAGATGCCTCAATCCCATCCCCGGACACCAGGTTCCTATACCTCTCTCCGAAAATCTATCCAGCTTCCTGCCTGTCAGCAGATAGAGTATCCGTGATGCGACATTCCGTGCTTCCCCACTCTGTTAAGGTAGGACAAAGTGGAAACTGCTTCCTGGTCACTGTTCGACTCTCAGCTTCATGCCGTGAAGCCTGTACCTCAGCTAGAGTTGCAGCTACTTCAGCCTTCCTCACAGACAGGGAAAATATCTGTTCTTGCACCATCTGCTCCATCTTAGCCAGGAGCTTTTCCATTTTGTCCACCCTGATTTGAATTTGATTTCATTTGTTTTGATTTGATTTATCATTGTCACATGTATTAACATAGTGAAAATTATTGTTTCTTGCACGCTGTACAAACAAAGCATACCGTTCATAGAGGAGGAAAGGAGAGAGTGCAGAATGTTGTGTTACAGTCATAGCTAGGGTGCAGAGAAAGATCAACTTAGTGCGAGATAGGTCCATTCAGAAGTCTGATGGCAGCAGGTCAGTGACCTTGGACTTTTGTCTCTTTTTCCCGCTGAAAGAAGATGGAAGAGAGAATGTCCGGGGTGCGTGGGGTCCTTACTTATGTTGGCTGCTTTTCCGAGACAGTGGGAAGTGTAGACAGAGTCAACGGATGGGAGGTTGGTTTGCGTCATGGATTGGGCTACATTCACAATCTTTTGTAGTTTCTTGCGGTATCTGACACATATCTGATATCTGATGCCTGTCTTGTGGAAACCCACACCTGACACCAAACATTAAGAGATCAAGTATACAAACAACGTGAAGGTTATAGAACAGGGATCCTTTATTCATTGACATCAAATCTTGATCAACATTAATGGGAAAGCTTGATTTAGAGGAATGAACTACTTGGAGTGGATATTTGTGACAAATACTCCAGATCTACCAGGAGACCGTCAAAAACTTAACTCCTTACCTCTGGGGAAGCGATGGCCTCGTAGTATTATCACTGGCCTATTAATCCAGAAACTCAGCTAATATTCTGGGGACCCGGGTTCGAATTCTGCCATGATGGAATTTGAATTCAATTTAAAAATATCTGAAATCTACTGATGACCATGAAACCAAAATCGATTGTCGGAAAAATGCATCTGGTTCACTAATGTTCTTTAGAGAAGGAAATCTGGTGTCCTTACTTGGTCTGGCCAACATGTGACTCCAGAGCCACAGCAATGTGGTTGATTCTCAACTGCCCTCAGGCAAGTTGGGATGCACAATAAATGCTGGCCAGCCATGTCCGATGAATGAATAAAAAAATGATTAGCCGGGTAGCAGAGTTCACCCAAGTGGATCTCTTATTGCCAATTTCCCATGACCACGTATATTGTCTCCCAGGTACAAGGGGAATCTCCCTCTCCTTGGAGCTTCTCGGCTTCAGGGGTGCTGTCCAGGTAGTCCAATTAGGTCTCCAGCAACTACATGCTCACTCTGCTTCCACTTCCCGGTGCTTTAGACAAGGTCAGAAGTTGCAAGCTGCCCTATTAATGGCCTCGGCTTTTAGCAAACGACAACTCACAATGGGCGGCATGGTAGCACAGTGGTTAGCACTGCTGCCTCACAACGTCAAGGACCTGGGTTCGATTCCCGGCTTGGGTCACTGTCTGTGTGAAGTTTGCACATTCTCCTCGTGTCTGCGTGGGTTTCCTCCGGGTGCTCCGGTTTCCTCCCGCAGTCCAAAGATGGGTGCGGGTTAGGTTGATTGGCCAGGTTAAAAATTGCCCCTTAGAGTCCTGAGATGCATAGGTTAGAGGGATTAGCGGGTAAATATGTGGTGGTAGGGCCTGGGTGGGATTGTGGTCGGTGCAGACTCGATGGGCTGAATGGCCTCCTTCTGCACTGTAGGGTTTCTATGATTCTAAGTCCTGTATTTCTGCTCTTTGCTGCTCTCCCCCTCTCCTCAGGGAATCTGCCTCTGCCCTTTCAGCTGCCAAAGACACTACACCCAAAAAGGAGTTTCCCCCCGGGGCTGACCAGTTCCCCTGCTTGGTGTTCTGTTCCACTATCACCACCTGCTGCTGGGGTTTCATGAGCTTAATCAGATAATTTGTAGTTCATAAGATATCGGAGCAGAATTAGGTCATTTGGCCCATCAAGTCTGCTCCAGCATCCAGCACGCACTGGGGTAACAAACTCCAATAATTTGTTAAACTTATAGTTCTAAAATGACTCTATTGCTTGAGGTATCTTAGGTAACTTAATGAATAATGAATGCCTCAAGTCACTTGGCATGTATCATTTGGTACGTATTTGATCAGAAAATTTCTGTTATCACTTCTCGTTCTGTTTCTCCAAGATCTTTCAGATGTTCTGTCTTTATCTATGCCTGAAGCTTTTCCTGTACTCATTCATTTCAAAGAACCCTTTACCTCTCATGTCATAATGTTTGATCCATCATTTGGCTCTATATCTTGAGGACTCATCATGTTTGGATCATTATACAATTTAGTTATATATTCTGTCCATCCTTTCGCTACTGCATCCCTCTCAAACAACATTTTACGAGCTTCACTTTTCATACCATCTGTTGTTACCCTTTGTAATGGTAACATCTTTCATTTTCTGGTGTTTAATGATTATTTTGTTATTTTCTTTCAAATCCAGTAGCTCATCACACATGTATACTCAGACAAGGATTAATTAACAATCTCATAGTAAAGGACCCTTTAGGTAACAGTGATCAGAACATGATCTAATTTCACATTCAGTTTGAGAGTGAGAAAATTGGGTCTGAAAACAGTTTCTGAAACATAAATACGGGGAATTACAAGAGTGTAAAGACAAAGTTGGCAAACGTCGGCTAGGAAAATAGGGTAAGAGGTAAGATGGCAGAGAGGTAGTGGCAAATATTTAAGAAGATATTTCATAACTCCGAAACAAAGATATATTCCCTTGAGAAACTGGATCTAGAAACGAGAAACCAGAAATATACCACAAGACTAATGCAACATCTGTAGCTAACTAAAGAAGTTAGGGATGGTATAAAATTGAAAGTAAAGGTGTACAATGCTTCAAAATTTAGAGGTAGCCCAGATGATTGGGCAAAAATCAGAAAGTAAATGCTTCTACAAGTATACAAAAAGGAAAAGAGAGCATTAGAAAGTGAGACAGGGCAATTAATAATAGGGAAACAAAGAAATGGCAGAGAATTTAATGAGTATTTTATATCTGTCTTCACAGTAGAAGATTTAAAAAAACATCCCTAGAATAGTAGAAAATCAAGGAACAAATGGAAAGGAGTGAATTAAAATAATCATAATCACTACATGAAAAGTAATAGGAAACTCTGGAGTTCAGATTTTTTTACCCATTTAAATCACTGCAAATTGGCGCTTAGTGTCAGGGCCACTCTGCTCCTGACCTCATTACAGTGTTGTGAAGTTGAGTTTATAAAGGTGTAAAGAATGTCTGTGGAGAATGTAAAATGTTAGAGGGGAAACAATAGTGCATGGTCCCTTTAAAAGCTGGTTTTGTGTCAGTGCCTTTAAAGGCTGGTTGTGTTCAATGCTTGAACGTTTAAACACAAGACACACAGCTACAAAGAGCGCCACATTGTTGTACCAAAAGCCAGACAACAGGGCTGCCTTGGTAACAGACTCTGCAGGTTTTTGCGTTTTGTTAGCCTATGAGTTTAAAGAAAACACTCAGCTAAAGTGAACCTATCAAATTTGAATTGCTGTTGTTGCCAGCATCAAACCAATCCGGACGTAGAAAATGCATAGGTCATCAGGAATATAAATATAGGAATTCAACTGCCTATCTTCAGTGACTCCAGGTCAGTTAGTGAGTTCAGTCAAGAACATCTGACGCAAATCAGGGCCTCTGACGCAAATCTTTGTCTCGTCACTGGACGCAGGTGAGGTCCCAGAGGATTGGAGGATAGCTAATGTGGTCCCGTTATTTAAGAAGGGTAGGAAGGATAACCCGGGTAATTATAGGCCGGTGAGCTTGACGTCCGTGGTGGGGAAGTTGTTGGAGAAGATTCTTAGAGATAGGATGTATGCGCATTTAGAAAGGAATAAACTCATTAACGATAGTCAGCATGGTTTTGTGAGAGGGAGGTCATGCCTCACTAACCTGGTGGAGCTTTTTGAAGAAGTGACCAGAATGGTTGACGAGGGAAGGGCCGTGGATGTCGTCTATATGGACTTTAGTAAAGCGTTTGACAAAGTCCCTCATGGTAGGCTGGTGAAAAAGGTTGGATCTCATGGGATAAAGGGGGAGGTGGCTAGCTGGGTGGAGAACTGGCTTGGTTACAGAAGACAGAGGGTGGTAGTGGAAGGGTCTTTTTCCGGCTGGAGCCCTGTGACTAGTGGTGTGCCGCAGGGCTCCGTATTGGGACCTCTGCTGTTTGTGATTTATATAAACGATCTGGAAGAAGGTGTAACTGGGGTGATCAGTAAGTTTGCGGACGACACAAAATTGGCAGGACTTGCAGATAGTGAGAAGGATTGTCAGAAGCTACAGAAGAATATAGATAGGCTGGAAATTTGGGCAAAGAAATGGCAGATGGAGTTCAATCCTGATAAATGCGAAGTGATGCATTTTGGTAGAAATAATGTAGGGAGGAGCTGTACGATAAATGGCAGAACCATAAAGGGTGTAGATACGCAGAGGGACCTGGGTGTGCAAGTCCACAGATCCTTGAAGGTGACGTCACAGGTGGAGAAGGTGGTGAAGAAGGCATATGGCATGCTTGCCTTTATAGGACGGGGCATAGAGTATAAAAGTTGGGGTCTGATGTTGCAGATGTATAGAACGTTGGTTCAGCCGCATTTGGAATACTGCGTCCAGTTCTGGTCGCCACACTACCAGAAGGACGTGGAGGCTTTGGAGAGAGTACAGAGGAGGTTTACCAGGATGTTGCCTGGTACAGAGGGGCTTAGTTATGAGGAGAGATTGGGTAAACTGGGGTTGTTCTCCCTGGAAAGACGGAGGATGAGGGGAGACTTAATAGAGGTGTATAAAATTATGAAAGGCATAGATAGGGTGAACGGTGGGAAGCTTTTCCCCAGGTCAGTGGTGACGTTCACGAGGAGTCATAGGTTCAAGGTGAAGGGGGGGAGGTTTAACACAGATATCAGAAGGATATATTTTACACAGAGGGTGGTGGGGGCCTGGAATGCGCTGCCAGGCAAGGTGGTGGAGGCGGACACACTGGGAACATTTAAGACTTATCTAGACAGCCATATGAACGGAGTGGGAATGGTCTAGTTTGGACCAGGGAGCGGCACGGGCTTGGAGGGCCGAAGGGCCTGTTCCTGTGCTGTATTGTTCTTTGTTCTTATCTCTGGAGCCAGGGCCAGGGCCAGAGCCACATCCACTGAAGCACTTAAAGACAGTTAAGGGCATTTAGATCAACAGGAGCAGTCAGTTCTTAATGCTGCCAGCTTCAGATTAGTCTTAAGATAATTCACCCTCTAACCAGCAAAAAGTACCAAATCAGACAGTGCTTACGACGACGGACACCTACCTAAGAACTCCAAAACTTCTAAGCGCTATTAGACCTGGTTGTATAATTTCTTTGAGAGTGACTAATATTGTGTTATTACTGTTTTGTTAATGAATGTTCCTTGTGTTTATTTGAACAGCATTTCAGTCGAAAACGTCCTTTATTTAAAATGTTACTTGTTTACGTTCGGCTGGTTAAATAAAATGACTTGTTAATTATTCACTTAAGGCAAGTGTCAGGTCTTTCTGTTAATGAACCTATAAATGTTAAGGTAGAACAGTTAACACCTTCCCAAACACTTTAACAGATTACGAAGCGAGGTAAAAGGGATTAACCTTTGTGTCGTAACAACAGCCTTGGTTCAAACATAGATAGTTACAATCAGGAGGAGTCAGAAAATAGGAAACTGTAGAGCAGTTGGTCTGACATCTGTCATTTGGGTAAACGTTGCAGTCCATTATTAAAGAGGCAGTGACAAGACTGATAGAAAATCATGATACAATTTGGCTGAGTCCATAAGACTTAGTGAAAGAGAAATCATGGTTGACAAATTGAATAGTGTTTTTTGAGGATGTAACAAACAGGGTAGATAAAGGGGAACCAGTAGATTTAATGCATTTGGATTTCCAAAAGGCATTCATTAAGGAGCCACATAGAATCTTACTGCACAAGACAAGAGCTCACAGTAATTGGGTGTAGCAGGGGATACAGAAACCCCTGCTTTTTGAAGACTTTTAAAACAAAGTAGATTAGTTTAAAATAGGGACCACAGTGTGCCTTATATATGTCAAAGGTATCACAATGTGACCTACTTATATATTATATGAAGGTCTTGTCTGTATAAACACATAAATAATCATTTTTGAATAAGTATTATAGATTTAAACTGTATTTTTGTATTTTCTTGAGAGCTTTGGCCAACAAACAATTTACCCCTAAGCATAATGGGAAATAAGTTTAATTAGACAGACCACATTGTTTTGGAACAATGAAGCATAAAGCATATACTCTATTATTCGGGCAGGCCAGGCAACTACAAACTACCAAAGTTTTTGAAATGAGTAGAAAGATTCAGCCTCTAACTGCAATGAATAGGCGTATTCAGCTTCCACTGGTAAGGGGACAGAAAACAGATAAGAAGGATGACTCCCTTCTCGTTCCCAGGACTGCAGATGTTAGGAGCGACCCTTGAACCTACCAGATTTGCGAAGGTGAGATTTCTAGGCAACAGGGGAAAGAACCTCTGGGTTTGGTTGACCAATGAATTCCTAATTCTGCTGGAAGGTAGAATGCTATTGGCCAAAGTAAATAAAGTGTGTTAATGTAATTGGACCGTCCAGCTTGGATGACAGGCCGTGCGGGAAGATCGAATCTTCAGAAATGTATATCTGTTGTGCTCATGTGATGTAATGTCAAAGAAAAGTTGAAATCCTCTAACTATCTCTTTCCCAATTCATGTTGGTCAAATAAAGAACGTCTTTAACTGCATACTGTCTTTCGCAAGTCTTTGTGCTAGCTGAGATCAGCTGAATACAAGAACCCCACCAAGAGGGACGCCCCAAGAAAGTCCCCTTACATTGTGGTTGATCCATTAGCATGGACAGAGGAATGGCTAACCGATAGAAATAGAGATTCGGTAATTTTTCAGTTTGGTAACATGCAGCTAGTGCAGTGTCACAGAAGTCTGGGCCTCAACTATTTATGATCTATGTTAATTGCTTGGATGAAGGCACTGACTGCATTATAGCCAAATTTGTGTATGAAAGGTGGGAAAGTAAGCTGTGAGGAGGATACAAGGAGCTGTAAAGGGATATTGAAGGGATATAGATAGGCTAAGTGAGTGGGAAAGATTTGGCAGATGGAGTATAATGTGGGAAAATATGAAGTCACCCGCATTGGCAAGAAGAATAGAAAAAAAAGATCAAAATTTAAATAGAGATCCCAGAATGCTTTGTTCTTGGCCTTTTGGCTAAGATCAAGCGCGGGATCAAACCCAAGATGCCTTATCTTGTCAGCTTGGATCTTGTTTACATCCCTTGTTGGGGCCAGAAATTGCATTCAATTTGAATTTAAAGCAAGAAAGGAGATGGATTTGGGCTTTTCCAGTTCACTCTGAGCATTGGCTTTGTAACTTTAAAAATGGAGTAAAATAGTTTTCAAAAGCTATGATACAGATTCTGGGCATGTGGGAAGGATCTGACGGGGAGCACCTTTCTCACCACCAGCCAAGCTCGGTCCTGGTGCTTGTTCAAAAGTCCTGGTGATGAGGCATTCTGCCACATGACCGAGATAGTCTGCTCAGGTTTATTTGGTATCATGAGTTTAAGGAGCACTGCTCCTTCATCACTCATTTGATGAAGGAGAAGCGCTCTGAAAGCTCGTGATACCAAATAAACCTGTGGACTTTAACCTGGTGTTGTGAGACTTCTTACTGTTATAATCTAAGAAATCCCTAAGTGTCATATATAGAAAATAATATGAAGAAGAGAATGTCTGCTTAAGACAAATGTCAGATGGAGAATGCAGCTGAGGTTTCAAAGGGAATGGAGTTTAAAAATAGGGAAGTCCAGGGAAGAATAGTAAAAGGGTGGTGAAAGGAGGAATGGTGCCAAGAAGGACCCAAAAAAAGAATATTGAGGCAGGGGTTAGTGAGGGTGGGTTTTTGTGTGAGGCTTTGGGAGGGTGGATTTATGGGGGTGGATCATTTGTATGTGGTTGGGTGGGGTTAAGTTTGTGGTGATGAGGTTTTGTGCAGTTGGTGGTGGGGGTGGGTAGGTTTTTGGTGTGGGGTTTTGTGTAGATTTTGGCGTGGGTTTGTGGGTGGGAGTTGTGAGGGGGATTGGGGAGTTGGGGGTAGGGTTTGGGGTGTGGGTGGGGTTTGGGGTGGGGGTTGTGAGGGGGGATTGGGGAGTTGCGGGTGGGGTGTTGGGCTGGGGATGGGGTTTGGGGTGGGGGTTGTGAGGGGGGATTGGGAAGTTGGGGGTGGGGTGTTGGGGTGGGGATGGGGTTTGGGGTGGGGGATGTGAGAGGGGATTGGGGAGTTGGGGGTGGGGTGTTGGGGTGGGGATGGGGTTTGGGGTGGGGGTTGTGAGGGGGGATTGGGGAGTTGGGAGTGAGGCTTGGGGTGGGGGTTGTGAGGGGGTATTGGGGAGTTGTGGGTGGGGCTTGGGGTGGGGATTGTGAAGGGCGATTGGGGAGTTGGGGGTGGGGTTTGGGTGGGGGTTGTGAAGGGGGATTGGGGAGTTGGAAGTGGGGTTTGGGGTGGAGATGGGGTTTGGGGTGGGGGTTGTGAGGGGGGATTGAGGAGTTGGGGGTGGGGTTTGAAGTGGGGGCTGTGAGGGGGGATTGGGGAGTTGGGGGTGGGGTTTGGGGTGGAGGTTGTGAAGGGGGATTGGAGAGTTGGGGGTGGGGTTTGGGGTGGATGTTGTGAGGGGGGATTCGGGGGTGGGGGATGGGGTTGGGGTGGGGGGTGTGAGGGGGATTGGGGAGTTGGGGATGGGGTGGGGGTTGTGAGGGGGGATTGGGGAGTTGGGGTGGGGTTTGGGGTGGGGGTTGTGGGGGGGCATTGGGGAGTTGGGGGTGGGGGCTGGGGGTTGTGAGGGGGATTGGGGAGTTGGGGATGGGGTTTGGGGTGGGGGTTGTGAGGGGGATTGGGGAGTTGGGGGTGGGGGTTGTGAGGAGGGATTGGGGTGTTGGGGGTGGGGGCTGGGGGGTTGTGAGGGGAGATTGGGGAGTTGGGGGTGGGAGTTGTGAGGGGGAATTGGGGAGTTGCAGGTGGGGTGGTTGGGGGTGGGGGTGGTGAGGGGGGATTGGGGAGTTGGGGGTGGGGTTTGGTGTGGGGATAGGGTTTGGGGTGGGAGTTGTGAGGTGGATCGGGGAGGTGGGGTGTTGGGGTGGGGTTTGGGGTGGGGGTTGTGAGGAGGGATTGGGGAGTTGGGGGTGGGTGTTGGGGTGGGGTTTGGGGTGGGGGTTGTGAGGGGGGATTGGGAAGTTGGGGGTGGGAATTGGGGTGGGGGTTGTGAGAGGGGATTGGGGAGTTGGAGGTGGGGTATGGGGTTGAGATTGTGATGGGGATTGGGGAGTTGGGGGTGGGGTTTGGGGTGGGGGTTGTAAGGGGGGATTGGGGAGTTGGAGGTGGGGGTTGTGAGGGGGGATTGGGGAGTTGGGGGTGGGGGTTGTGAGGGGGGATTGGGAAGTTGGGGGTGGGTGTTGGGGTCAGGGTTGTGAGGGGGATTGGGGAGTTGCAGGTGGGGGAGTTGGGGGTTGGGGTTGTGAGGGGGGATTGGGGGTTGGGGTTGTGAGGGGGTAGGGGTTGTGAGGGGAGTGGGGGTTGGGGGTGGAAGTTGTGAGGGGGGTTGGGGGTTGTGAGGGGGTGGGGGCTGAGGGTGAGGGTTGTGAGGGGGGATGGGGGTTGTGGATGGGGTGTGAGGGGGGTGGGGTTTGGGGTTGAGCGTGAGGGTTGTGGTTGGGGGTTGTGAGGGGGGGGGCTGGGGGTTGTGAGGGGGGGCTGGGGGTTGTGAGGGGGGGCTGGGGGTTGTGAGGGGAGTGGGGGTTGTGAGGGGGTGGGGGTTGTGAGGGGGGTGGGGGTTGTGAGGGGGGTGGGGGTTGTGAGGGGGGTGGGGGTTGTGAGGGGGGTGGGGGTTGTGAGGGGGGTGGGGGTTGGGTTGGGGGTGGGGTGTGGGGGGTGGAGGGTGGGGGTGGGGTGAGGGGGTGGGAGTTATGAGGGGTGGGAGTTATGAGGGGGTGGGGTGAGGGGTGGAGGGGGTGAGGTGAGGGGGGGTGGGGGGTGGGGGGTGAGGGTTGGGATGGGGATTATGAGGGGGGTGGGGGCTGGGGGTTGTGAGGGGGGTGGGGGTTGGGGTAGAGGTTGGGGGTGGGGTTTGTGAGGGGGGTGGGGGTTGGCGGTGGGGGTTGTGAAGGGGGTGGGTTGGGTTGGGGGTGGGGTTGGGGAGGTGGGGTTGGGCGTAGGGTTGGGGGTGGGGTTTGGTTGTGGGGGTTTGGTTGTGGGGGTTGGGTGAACAAAGAACAATACAGCACAGGAACAGGCCCTTCAGCCCTCCAAGGCTGCGCCGCTCATGTGCCCCACTCGACCATTCTTTTGTATCCCTCTATTCCCAGTCTGTTCATGTGGCTATCTAGATAAGTCTTAAACGATCCCAGCGTGTCCGCCTCAATCACCTTGCTTGGGAGTGCATTCCAGGCCCCGCCACCCTCTGTGTAAAATACGTTCCCCTGACATCTGTGTTGAACCTTGCCCCCCTCACCTTGAACCCGTGACCCCTTGTGTTCATCACCTCCGACCTGGGAAAAAGCTTCCCACTGTTCACTCTATCTATGCCCTTCATAATTTTATACACCTCTATTAGGTCGCCCCTCATTCTCCGTTTTTCCAGGGAGAACAACCCCAGTTTACCCAATCTCTCCTCATAGCTAAGACCCTCCATACCAGACAACATCCTGGTAAACCTTCTCTGTACTCTCTCCAAAGCCTCCACGTCCTTCTGGTAGTGTGGCAACCAGAATTGGACGCAGTATTCCAAATGTGGCCTAACCATCGTTCTATACAGCTGCAACATCATATGCCAACTTTTATATTCTATACCCCGTCCAATAAAGGCAAGTATTAATGACTTAGAGGAGGGGGCTGAAGGGTGGATCAGTAAATTTGCTGATGACACCAAGATTGGTGGAGTAGTGGATGAGGTGGAGGGCTGTTGTCGGCTGCAAAGAGACATAGATAGGATGCAAAGCTGGGCTGAAAAATGGCAAATGGAGTTTAACCCTGATAAATGTGAGGTGATTCATTTTGGTAGGACTAATTTAAATGTGGATTACAGGGTCAAAGGTAGGGTTCTGAAGACTGTGGAGGAACAGAGAGATCTTGGGGTTCATATCCACAGATCTCTAAAGGTTGCCACTCAAGTGGATAGAGCTGTGAAGAAGGCCTATAGTGTGTTAGCTTTTATTAACAGGGGGTTGGAGTTTAAGAGCCATGGGGTTATGCTGCAACTGTACAGGACCTTGGTGAGACCACATTTGGAATATTGTGTGCAGTTCTGGTCACCTCACTATAAGAAGGATGTGAAAGCGCTGGAAAGAGTGCAGAGGAGATTTACCAGGATGCTGCCTGGTTTGGAGGGTAGGTCTTATGAGGAAAGGTTGAGGGAGCTAGGGCTGTTCTCTCTGGAGCGGAGGAGGCTGAGGGGAGACTTAATAGAGGTTTATAAAATGATGAAGGGAATAGATAGAGTGAACGTTCAAAGACTATTTCCTCGGGTGGATGGAGCTATTACAAGGGGGCATAACTATAGGGTTCATGGTGGGAGATATAGGAAGGATATTAGAGGTAGGTTCTTTACGCAGAGAGTGGTTGGGGTGTGGACTGGACTGCCTGCAGTGATAGTGGAGTCAGACACTTTAGGAACATTTAAGCGGTTATTGGATAGGCACATGGAGCACACCAGGATGATAGGGAGTGGGATAGCTTGATCTTGGTTTCAGATAAAGCTCGGCACAACATCGTGGGCCGAAGGGCCTGTTCTGTGCTGTACTGTTCTATGTTCTATGCCATATGCCTTCTTGACCACCCTCTCCACCTGTGCTGCCACCTTTAAGGATCTGTGGACTTGTACACCCAGGTCCCTCAGTGTGTCTATACTCCTGATGGTTCTGCCATTTATTGTATAGCTCCCCCTTACATTAGATCTACCGAAATGCATCACTTCGCATTTATCTGGATTAAATTCCATCTGCTATTTCTCCCCCCAATGTTCCAGTCTATCTATATCCTCCTGTATTTTCTGACAATGTTCATTACTATCCGCAACTCCAGCAATCTTCCTGTCGTCCGCAAACTTACTGATCACACCATCTTCCTCCAAATCATTTATATATATATATCACAAACAGCAGAGGTCCCAGTACAGAGCCCTGTGGAACACCACTAGTTTCTGTGTCTGTGCACTGTTTGAGAGCAGATATCCACTCCATCTGACGAAGGAGCAGCGCTCTGAAAGCTTATGGTATTTGCTACCAAATAAACCTGTTGGACTTTAACCTGGTGTTGTGAGACTTCTTACTGTGTTCACCCAAGTCCAACGCCGGCAACTCCACTTCTATGGCTAAGCCAGTTCTCCACCCATCTTGCTAGCTCACCTTTTATCCTGTGAGATTTAACCTTTTGCACCAGCCTACCATGAGGGACTTTGTCAAACGCTTCAAATCCATATAGACTACATCCACGGCCCTTCTTTCGTCAATCGTTTTTGTCACCTCCTCAAAAACTCAACCAAATTTCTGAGGCATGACCTCCCTCGTACAAAACCATGCTGTCTATCGCTAATTGAGATTATTCAGTTCTAAATGCGCATATATCCTATCTCTAAGAATCTTCTCCAACAATTTCCCTACCACGGACGTCAAGCTCACCGGCCTATAATTACCCGGGTTATCCTTGCTACCCTTCTTAAATCACGGGACCACATTTGCTATCCTCCAATCCTCTGGGACCTCACCTGTGTCCAGTGATGAGACAAAGATTTCTATTAGAGGCCCAGCAATTTCATCTCTCGCCTCCCTAAGGATGCCATCTGGCCCTGGGATTTGTCTGTCTTAATGTTTCCTAAAAAACCTAACACTTCCTCCCATGTAATTGAGATTTTTTCTAACGGGTCAACACATCTCTCTGAGACACTACCAGTCAACATGTCCCTCTCCTTTGTGAATACTGATGCAAAGTATTCGTTTAGGATCTCACCTACTTCCTTTGGTTCTCAGCATAATTCCCCTCCTTTGTCCCTGAGAGGTCCGATTTTTTTCCCTAACAACCCTCTTGTTCCTAACGTATGTATAAAATGCCTTAGGATTCTCCTTAATCCTGTCTGCCCAAGGACATTTTGTGACCCCTTTTTGCCCTTCTAAGTCCCTGTTTGAGTTCTTTTCTACTTTCTCTGTATTCCTCCAGTGCTCCATCTGTTTTTAGCTGCCTGGACCTCATGTATGCCTCTTTTTTCTTTTTGATTAGACCCACAATTTCACTGGTTATCCACGGCTCCCAAATCCTACCTTTCCTATCCTTCCTCTTTACAGGCACATGCCTGTCCTGCAGTCCTATCAACTGCTCCTTAAAAGACTCCCACATGCCCGATGTGGATTTACCCTCGAACAGCCTCTCCCAATTAACAGCCATCAGATCCTGCCCAATCCGGCTGTAGTTGGGGGGGTTGGGTTGGGTTGGGGATTGGGTTGGGGTGTGGGGGTTGGGGATGGGTGGGTGTGGGGGTTGGGGATGGGCGGGTGGGGGGGTTGGGGATGGGCGGGTGGGGGGGTTGGGGATGGGGGGGTTGGGGGTGGGGGGATGGGGGTGGGGGGGTTGGGGGTGGGTTGGGGGTGGGGTGGGGGGGTTGGGGGTGGGGGGGTTGGGGGTGGGGGGGATGGGGGTGGGGGGGTTGGGGGTGGGGGGGGGTTGGGGGTGGGGGGGGTTGGGGGTGGGGGGGGTTGGGGGTGGGGGGGGTTGGGGGTGGGGGGGGTTGGGGGTGGGGGGGATGGGGGGGGTTGGGGGTGGGGGGGATGGGGGGGGTTGGGGGTGGGGGGGATGGGGTGGGGGGGTTGGGGATGGGGGTGGGGGGGTTGGGGATGGGGGTGGGGGGGTTGGGGATGGGGGGGTTGGGGATGGGGGTGGGGGGGTTGGGGATGGGGGTGGGGGGGTTGGGGATGGGGTGGGGGGGTTGGGGGTGGGGGGGTTGGGGATGGGGGTGGGGGGGTTGGGGATGGGGGGTTGGGGGTGGGATGGGGGGGTTGGGGGGGAGTGAGGGGGCTGGGAATGGGGGCAGGGGGTGTTGGGGGTGGGGGTGAGGGGGTGGGTTGAGGGTGGGGGCTGGGGTGAGCGGGTGGGATTGGGGGTGAGGGGGGTGGGTTGAGCGGGTTTGAGGGAGGGATGAGTGAGGTGGGGTAGTGAGGGGGTGGTGGGGGTGAGGGGGTGGTGGGGGTGAGGGGGTGAGGGGGGTGAGGGGGTGGTGGGGGTGAGGGGGTGAGGAGGGTGGGGGGGTGGGGGTGAGGGGGGGTGGGGTGAGGGGGGGTGGGGGTGAGGGGGGGTGGGGTGAGGGGGGGTGGGGTGAGGGGGGTGGGGGTGAGGGAGGTGGGGGTGAGGGGGGTGGAGGTGGGGGTGAGGGGGGGTGGGGGTGGGGGTGAGGGGGGGTGGGGGTGAGGAGGTTGGGGGTGAGGGGGGTTGGGAGGTTGGGGGTGAGGGGGGTTGGGAGGTTGGGGGTGAGGGGGGTGGGAGGTTGGGGGTGGGGGTGAGGGAGGGTGGGGGTGAGGGGGGTGAGGGAGGGTGGGGGTGAGGGGGGTGGGAGGTTGGGGGAGGGGGGTGAGGGGGTGGGTTGAGGGTGGGAGCTGGGGTGAGGGGGGTTGAGGGGGCTGGGGGTGGGTTGAGGGTGGGGGGTTGGGGGTGAGGGGCGGTGGGGGTCGGGGTGAGGGGGGGAGGGTGGGGGTGGGGGGTGAGGGGAGGTGGGGGTCGGGGTGAAGGGGGAGGGTGGGGGTGGGGGTGAGGGGTGGGTTGAGGGTGGGGGGTGGGGGTGAGGGGTTGGGGGTGAGGGGCGGTGGGGGTCGGGGTGAGGGGGGGAGGGTGGGGGGTGGGGGTGAGGGGCGGTGGGGGTCGGGGTGAAGGGGGAGGGTGGGGGAGGCATGGGGTTTTTTTGGTGGCGTCTGGCGCTGTGCTGTTGCCTGAGCAGCGGAAGTGAGCAGCGATTGGCGGGCTGCCAGCGGAAATACAATGTGATTGGCTGTTGCTGCCTTAACCGACAGCAAGCGGGAGTGAGGA